>NW_026645658.1:0-144975 GCF_949987535.1 Balaenoptera acutorostrata
CACTTCATTACACCTTAAATATCCTAGGAAAGCGAAAAATGGATAAAGAAGTTGTGGTCCTCATGTACAATGGAATATCACTCAGCCATGAAATCAACGTCATAAGGCTAGTAGCAGCACGATGAGTGGATTTAGGTACGACGATTCTAAGTGAAATAAGTCACACAGAAAAAGACACTTATCATAAGATATCACTTAGAGAGGGAATGTAAAAACCGCTACACTTGAACTGAATTACAAAACAGAACAGAGTCACACGTTTAGGAAACACACTATGGCTGCTGAACGGGAAAGGTGAGGTGGGGTGATGCATAAAACAAGGGTTTCAAATTAGCTCCGATACCGTTCCATAAACCCAATATGTAAGAGACAAGACCTATTCCTTTTTCAGTGAACTGGATTCAACACCCCCTATTCACCGCACAAGAATATATCTGACTAGTAAGAATCTTCAAACCTATGTATTGATATCTCTCCGTAAGTGAGTCAAGGGGGTGTAAAGCGGCATAAACACAGCCGTGAAAAGCAGCTAAACCCCAATATAAAAATAAATTACTTTTCAAAACCCGTGAAACAAAGACAGTGAAAGAGAGAGAAATTCTTACAAAATTCGTTCAGGGGCTGTGATGCAACCTGGATTGACCATATCTAGACCCACAGCTGATTGAGACATAAGGGTGGACACTCTTGGGGCTGAGAGGTTCGGTGAGGTTGGGTGAGCCAACGCAGACCCTTTCAAGTCATACTGCATGGTACCCATCTCATGGGTCCCAAATCTCCAGGTTCAAGGGCATCTTCCTACGTCGAAAACAGGCATGAGAAACCCAGAAGATGGTACACCGTGTGATCGGGAAAGGTTTCTAAAACGCACCACATTTCTCATCTCCTTTGCTCGGGTTCGCCATTCCAGCCGATTTACTAGCCATCTCCCACCTTGGAGAATCAGCACCTTTAACCTCCTGTTCCGTACAGGTTGCAATTTGTCCTGAGGATGAACGGGAAGAGGGGGAACCAATGAGAGACTAGCTCTAGGTGTTGGGACAGGCACAGGTCACTCTATTTTCCCATCAGGAAGAAGAATTAAGCACAAGCTCAGCCTGCCCCCCAGAACCAGAAGAGGGCCTGAAGCAATCCTGCGCTTTTGCGGCCAGCTCCCAAAAAAGCGAGTTGAAAAATGGAGCTCAGGGGCACTGCAATTCACAAACCTGCAGAGTTTTAAATGATACCTCTCGTCCACAAATATACTAAGGGAAGGCAACGAAGAGGCTTTGAAAGCAAGGCAGAATTGCAGGAAACAGATTTCAGGAGGTAGATTCGAATCGCCTTGAAAGCACATGAAAAGCGGCAAAACGTGGACAATGATGCCCTTGGCCAAAAAGGGCGTATGCGTTTTTTCCTGAATATATTCAGGAAAAAAACGCATACGCCCTTTTTGGCCAACCAAGCAACCTGGAAAGGCCAATCAGCGCTCCAAAGAAGTCTCGCTTCCCAGCGGGCAAAAGGGCCATGCGGAAAAAAGTGTCCAAACCAGAAATGCAGGACCGGCCATGGAGAAATGGGAGCCTTGCTACGCTGATGGGTGGGATGTAAATTGCCAACAGCCACTCTGGAGAAGTGTACGGTGTGTTCTGAAACATCTAAAAAACACAGCTTGGAGAGCATAGGGCACTTCCACTCATGGGCGTATAAATTGGGAAAACTAAAAATCAGCAAGACACAGGCACCCCAAAGTTTAGGGCTGCTCTGTTGACAAGAACCCCCACTTCATTACACCTTAAATATCCTAGGAAAGAGAAAAATGGATAAAGAAGTTGGGGTCCTCATGTACAATGGAATATCACTCAGCCATGAAATCCACGTCATAAGGCTAGTAACAGCACGATGAGTGGATTTAGGTACGACGATTCTAAGTGAAATAAGTCACACAGAAAAAGACACTTATCATAAGATATCACTTAGAGAGGGAATGTAAAAACCGCTACACTTGAACTGAATTACAAAACAGAACAGAGTCACACGTTTAGGAAACACACTATGGCTGCTGAACGGGAAAGGTGAGGTGGGGTGATGCATAAAACAAGGGTTTCAAATTAGCTCCGATACCGTTCCATAAACCCAATATGTAAGAGACAAGACCTATTCCTTTTTCAGTGAACTGGACTCAACACCCCCTATTCACCGCACAAGAATATATCTGACTAGGAAGAATCTTCAAACCTATGTATTGATATCTCTCCGTAAGTGAGTCAAGGGGGTGTAAAGCGGCATAAACACAGCCGTGAAAAGCAGCTAAACCCCATTATAAAAATTAATTACTTTTCAAATCCCGTGAAACAAAGACAGTGAAAGAGAGAGAAATTCTTACAAAATTCGTTCAGGGGCTGTGATGCAACCTGGATTGACCATATCTAGACCCACAGCTAATTGAGACATAAGGGTGGACACTCTTGGGGCTGAGAGGTTCGGTGAGGTTGGGTGAGCCAACGCAGACCCTTTCAAGTAATACTGCATGGTACCCATCCCATGGGTCCCAAATCTCCAGGTTCAAGGGCATCTTCCTACGTCGAAAACAGGCATGAGAAACCCAGAAGATGGTACACCGTGTGATCGGGAAAGGTTTCTAAAACGCACCACATTTCTCATCTCCTTTGCTCGGGTTCGCCATTCCAGCAGATTTACTAGCCATCTCCCACCTTGGAGAATCAGCACCTTTAACCTCCTGTTCCGTACAGGTTGCAATTTGTCCTGAGGATGAACGGGAAGAGGGGGAACCAATGAGAGACTAGCTCTAGGTGTTGGGACAGGCACAGGTCACTCTATTTTCCCATCAGGAAGAAGAATTAAGCACAAGCTCAGCCTGCCCCCCAGAACCAGAAGAGGGCCTGAAGCAATCCTGCGCTTTTGCGGCCAGCTCCCAAAAAAGCGAGTTGAAAAATGGAGCTCAGGGGCACTGCAATTCACAAACCTGCAGAGTTTTAAATGATACCTCTCGTCCACAAATATACTAAGGGAAGGCAACGAAGAGGCTTTGAAAGCAAGGCAGAATTGCAGGAAACAGATTTCAGGAGGTAGATTCGAATCGCCTTGAAAGCACATGAAAAGCGGCAAAACGTGGACAATGATGCCCTTGGCCAAAAAGGGCGTATGCGTTTTTTCCTGAATATATTCAGGAAAAAAACGCATACGCCCTTTTTGGCCAACCAAGCAACCTGGAAAGGCCAATCAGCGCTCCAAAGAAGTCTCGCTTCCCAGCGGGCAAAAGGGCCATGCGGAAAAAAGTGTCCAAACCAGAAATGCAGGACCGGCCATGGAGAAATGGGAGCCTTGCTACGCTGATGGGTGGGATGTAAATTGCCAACAGCCACTCTGGAGAAGTGTACGGTGTGTTCTGAAACATCTAAAAAACACAGCTTGGAGAGCATAGGGCACTTCCACTCATGGGCGTATAAATTGGGAAAACTAAAAATCAGCAAGACACAGGCACCCCAAAGTTTAGGGCTGCTCTGTTGACAAGAACCCCCACTTCATTACACCTTAAATATCCTAGGAAAGAGAAAAATGGATAAAGAAGTTGGGGTCCTCATGTACAATGGAATATCACTCAGCCATGAAATCCACGTCATAAGGCTAGTAACAGCACGATGAGTGGATTTAGGTACGACGATTCTAAGTGAAATAAGTCACACAGAAAAAGACACTTATCATAAGATATCACTTAGAGAGGGAATGTAAAAACCGCTACACTTGAACTGAATTACAAAACAGAACAGAGTCACACGTTTAGGAAACACACTATGGCTGCTGAACGGGAAAGGTGAGGTGGGGTGATGCATAAAACAAGGGTTTCAAATTAGCTCCGATACCGTTCCATAAACCCAATATGTAAGAGACAAGACCTATTCCTTTTTCAGTGAACTGGACTCAACACCCCCTATTCACCGCACAAGAATATATCTGACTAGGAAGAATCTTCAAACCTATGTATTGATATCTCTCCGTAAGTGAGTCAAGGGGGTGTAAAGCGGCATAAACACAGCCGTGAAAAGCAGCTAAACCCCATTATAAAAATTAATTACTTTTCAAATCCCGTGAAACAAAGACAGTGAAAGAGAGAGAAATTCTTACAAAATTCGTTCAGGGGCTGTGATGCAACCTGGATTGACCATATCTAGACCCACAGCTGATTGAGACATAAGGGTGGACACTCTTGGGGCTGAGAGGTTCGGTGAGGTTGGGTGAGCCAACGCAGACCCTTTCAAGTAATACTGCATGGTACCCATCCCATGGGTCCCAAATCTCCAGGTTCAAGGGCATCTTCCTACGTCGAAAACAGGCATGAAGAACCCAGAAGATGGTACACCGTGTGATCGGGAAAGGTTTCTAAAACGCACCACATTTCTCATCTCCTTTGCTCGGGTTCGCCATTCCAGCCGATTTACTAGCCATCTCCCACCTTGGAGAATCAGCACCTTTAACCTCCTGTTCCGTACAGGTTGCAATTTGTCCTGAGGATGAACGGGAAGAGGGGGAACCAATGAGAGACTAGCTCTAGGTGTTGGGACAGGCACAGGTCACTCTATTTTCCCATCAGGAAGAAGAATTAAGCACAAGCTCAGCCTGCCCCCAGAACCAGAAGAGGGCCTGAAGCAATCCTGCGCTTTTGCGGCCAGCTCCCAAAAAAGCGAGTTGAAAAATGGAGCTCAGGGGCACTGCAATTCACAAACCTGCAGAGTTTTAAATGATACCTCTCGTCCACAAATATACTAAGGGAAGGCAACGAAGAGGCTTTGAAAGCAAGGCAGAATTGCAGGAAACAGATTTCAGGAGGTAGATTCGAATCGCCTTGAAAGCACATGAAAAGCGGCAAAACGTGGACAATGATGCCCTTGGCCAAAAAGGGCGTATGCGTTTTTTCCTGAATATATTCAGGAAAAAAACGCATACGCCCTTTTTGGCCAACCAAGCAACCTGGAAAGGCCAATCAGCGCTCCAAAGAAGTCTCGCTTCCCAGCGGGCAAAAGGGCCATGCGGAAAAAAGTGTCCAAACCAGAAATGCAGGACCGGCCATGGAGAAATGGGAGCCTTGCTACGCTGATGGGTGGGATGTAAATTGCCAACAGCCACTCTGGAGAAGTGTACGGTGTGTTCTGAAACATCTAAAAAACACAGCTTGGAGAGCATAGGGCACTTCCACTCATGGGCGTATAAATTGGGAAAACTAAAAATCAGCAAGACACAGGCACCCCAAAGTTTAGGGCTGCTCTGTTGACAAGAACCCCCACTTCATTACACCTTAAATATCCTAGGAAAGAGAAAAATGGATAAAGAAGTTGTGGTCCTCATGTACAATGGAATATCACTCAGCCATGAAATCAACGTCATAAGGCTAGTAGCAGCACGATGAGTGGATTTAGGTACGACGATTCTAAGTGAAATAAGTCACACAGAAAAAGACACTTATCATAAGATATCACTTAGAGAGGGAATGTAAAAACCGCTACACTTGAACTGAATTACAAAACAGAACAGAGTCACACGTTTAGGAAACACACTATGGCTGCTGAACGGGAAAGGTGAGGTGGGGTGATGCATAAAACAAGGGTTTCAAATTTAGCTCCGATACCGTTCCATAAACCCAATATGTAAGAGACAAGACCTATTCCTTTTTCAGTGAACTGGACTCAACACCCCCTATTCACCGCACAAGAATATATCTGACTAGTAAGAATCTTCAAACCTATGTATTGATATCTCTCCGTAAGTGAGTCAAGGGGGTGTAAAGCGGCATAAACACAGCCGTGAAAAGCAGCTAAACCCCAATATAAAAATAAATTACTTTTCAAAACCCGTGAAACAAAGACAGTGAAAGAGAGAGAAATTCTTACAAAATTCGTTCAGGGGCTGTGATGCAACCTGGATTGACCATATCTAGACCCACAGCTGATTGAGACATAAGGGTGGACACTCTTGGGGCTGAGAGGTTCGGTGAGGTTGGGTGAGCCAACGCAGACCCTTTCAAGTAATACTGCATGGTACCCATCCCATGGGTCCCAAATCTCCAGGTTCAAGGGCATCTTCCTACGTCGAAAACAGGCATGAGAAACCCAGAAGATGGTACACCGTGTGATCGGGAAAGGTTTCTAAAACGCACCACATTTCTCATCTCCTTTGCTCGGGTTCGCCATTCCAGCCGATTTACTAGCCATCTCCCTCCTTGGAGAATCAGCACCTTTAACCTCCTGTTCCGTACAGGTTGCAATTTGTCCTGAGGATGAACGGGAAGAGGGGGAACCAATGAGAGACTAGCTCTAGGTGTTGGGACAGGCACAGGTCACTCTATTTTCCCATCAGGAAGAAGAATTAAGCACAAGCTCAGCCTGCCCCCCAGAACCAGAAGAGGGCCTGAAGCAATCCTGCGCTTTTGCGGCCAGCTCCCAAAAAAGCGAGTTGAAAAATGGAGCTCAGGGGCACTGCAATTCACAAACCTGCAGAGTTTTAAATGATACCTCTCGTCCACAAATATACTAAGGGAAGGCAACGAAGAGGCTTTGAAAGCAAGGCAGAATTGCAGGAAACAGATTTCAGGAGGTAGATTCGAATCGCCTTGAAAGCACATGAAAAGCGGCAAAACGTGGACAATGATGCCCTTGGCCAAAAAGGGCGTATGCGTTTTTTCCTGAATATATTCAGGAAAAAAACGCATACGCCCTTTTTGGCCAACCAAGCAACCTGGAAAGGCCAATCAGCGCTCCAAAGAAGTCTCGCTTCCCAGCGGGCAAAAGGGCCATGCGGAAAAAAGTGTCCAAACCAGAAATGCAGGACCGGCCATGGAGAAATGGGAGCCTTGCTACGCTGATGGGTGGGATGTAAATTGCCAACAGCCACTCTGGAGAAGTGTACGGTGTGTTCTGAAACATCTAAAAAACACAGCTTGGAGAGCATAGGGCACTTCCACTCATGGGCGTATAAATTGGGAAAACTAAAAATCAGCAAGACACAGGCACCCCAAAGTTTAGGGCTGCTCTGTTGACAAGAACCCCCACTTCATTACACCTTAAATATCCTAGGAAAGAGAAAAATGGATAAAGAAGTTGGGGTCCTCATGTACAATGGAATATCACTCAGCCATGAAATCCACGTCATAAGGCTAGTAACAGCACGATGAGTGGATTTAGGTACGACGATTCTAAGTGAAATAAGTCACACAGAAAAAGACACTTATCATAAGATATCACTTAGAGAGGGAATGTAAAAACCGCTACACTTGAACTGAATTACAAAACAGAACAGAGTCACACGTTTAGGAAACACACTATGGCTGCTGAACGGGAAAGGTGAGGTGGGGTGATGCATAAAACAAGGGTTTCAAATTAGCTCCGATACCGTTCCATAAACCCAATATGTAAGAGACAAGACCTATTCCTTTTTCAGTGAACTGGACTCAACACCCCCTATTCACCGCACAAGAATATATCTGACTAGGAAGAATCTTCAAACCTATGTATTGATATCTCTCTGTAAGTGAGTCAAGGGGGTGTAAAGCGGCATAAACACAGCCGTGAAAAGCAGCTAAACCCCATTATAAAAATTAATTACTTTTCAAATCCCGTGAAACAAAGACAGTGAAAGAGAGAGAAATTCTTACAAAATTCGTTCAGGGGCTGTGATGCAACCTGGATTGACCATATCTAGACCCACAGCTGATTGAGACATAAGGGTGGACACTCTTGGGGCTGAGAGGTTCGGTGAGGTTGGGTGAGCCAACGCAGACCCTTTCAAGTAATACTGCATGGTACCCATCCCATGGGTCCCAAATCTCCAGGTTCAAGGGCATCTTCCTACGTCGAAAACAGGCATGAGAAACCCAGAAGATGGTACACCGTGTGATCGGGAAAGGTTTCTAAAACGCACCACATTTCTCATCTCCTTTGCTCGGGTTCGCCATTCCAGCAGATTTACTAGCCATCTCCCACCTTGGAGAATCAGCACCTTTAACCTCCTGTTCCGTACAGGTTGCAATTTGTCCTGAGGATGAACGGGAAGAGGGGGAACCAATGAGAGACTAGCTCTAGGTGTTGGGACAGGCACAGGTCACTCTATTTTCCCATCAGGAAGAAGAATTAAGCACAAGCTCAGCCTGCCCCCCAGAACCAGAAGAGGGCCTGAAGCAATCCTGCGCTTTTGCGGCCAGCTCCCAAAAAAGCGAGTTGAAAAATGGAGCTCAGGGGCACTGCAATTCACAAACCTGCAGAGTTTTAAATGATACCTCTCGTCCACAAATATACTAAGGGAAGGCAACGAAGAGGCTTTGAAAGCAAGGCAGAATTGCAGGAAACAGATTTCAGGAGGTAGATTCGAATCGCCTTGAAAGCACATGAAAAGCGGCAAAACGTGGACAATGATGCCCTTGGCCAAAAAGGGCGTATGCGTTTTTTCCTGAATATATTCAGGAAAAAAACGCATACGCCCTTTTTGGCCAACCAAGCAACCTGGAAAGGCCAATCAGCGCTCCAAAGAAGTCTCGCTTCCCAGCGGGCAAAAGGGCCATGCGGAAAAAAGTGTCCAAACCAGAAATGCAGGACCGGCCATGGAGAAATGGGAGCCTTGCTACGCTGATGGGTGGGATGTAAATTGCCAACAGCCACTCTGGAGAAGTGTACGGTGTGTTCTGAAACATCTAAAAAACACAGCTTGGAGAGCATAGGGCACTTCCACTCATGGGCGTATAAATTGGGAAAACTAAAAATCAGCAAGACACAGGCACCCCAAAGTTTAGGGCTGCTCTGTTGACAAGAACCCCCACTTCATTACACCTTAAATATCCTAGGAAAGAGAAAAATGGATAAAGAAGTTGGGGTCCTCATGTACAATGGAATATCACTCAGCCATGAAATCCACGTCATAAGGCTAGTAACAGCACGATGAGTGGATTTAGGTACGACGATTCTAAGTGAAATAAGTCACACAGAAAAAGACACTTATCATAAGATATCACTTAGAGAGGGAATGTAAAAACCGCTACACTTGAACTGAATTACAAAACAGAACAGAGTCACACGTTTAGGAAACACACTATGGCTGCTGAACGGGAAAGGTGAGGTGGGGTGATGCATAAAACAAGGGTTTCAAATTAGCTCCGATACCGTTCCATAAACCCAATATGTAAGAGACAAGACCTATTCCTTTTTCAGTGAACTGGACTCAACACCCCCTATTCACCGCACAAGAATATATCTGACTAGGAAGTATCTTCAAACCTATGTATTGATATCTCTCTGTAAGTGAGTCAAGGGGGTGTAAAGCGGCATAAACACAGCCGTGAAAAGCAGCTAAACCCCATTTTAAAAATTAATTACTTTTCAAATCCCGTGAAACAAAGACAGTGAAAGAGAGAGAAATTCTTACAAAATTCGTTCAGGGGCTGTGATGCAACCTGGATTGACCATATCTAGACCCACAGCTGATTGAGACATAAGGGTGGACACTCTTGGGGCTGAGAGGTTCGGTGAGGTTGGGTGAGCCAACGCAGACCCTTTCAAGTAATACTGCATGGTACCCATCCCATGGGTCCCAAATCTCCAGGTTCAAGGGCATCTTCCTACGTCGAAAACAGGCATGAGAAACCCAGAAGATGGTACACCGTGTGATCGGGAAAGGTTTCTAAAACGCACCACATTTCTCATCTCCTTTGCTCGGGTTCGCCATTCCAGCAGATTTACTAGCCATCTCCCACCTTGGAGAATCAGCACCTTTAACCTCCTGTTCCGTACAGGTTGCAATTTGTCCTGAGGATGAACGGGAAGAGGGGGAACCAATGAGAGACTAGCTCTAGGTGTTGGGACAGGCACAGGTCACTCTATTTTCCCATCAGGAAGAAGAATTAAGCACAAGCTCAGCCTGCCCCCCAGAACCAGAAGAGGGCCTGAAGCAATCCTGCGCTTTTGCGGCCAGCTCCCAAAAAAGCGAGTTGAAAAATGGAGCTCAGGGGCACTGCAATTCACAAACCTGCAGAGTTTTAAATGATACCTCTCGTCCACAAATATACTAAGGGAAGGCAACGAAGAGGCTTTGAAAGCAAGGCAGAATTGCAGGAAACAGATTTCAGGAGGTAGATTCGAATCGCCTTGAAAGCACATGAAAAGCGGCAAAACGTGGACAATGATGCCCTTGGCCAAAAAGGGCGTATGCGTTTTTTCCTGAATATATTCAGGAAAAAAACGCATACGCCCTTTTTGGCCAACCAAGCAACCTGGAAAGGCCAATCAGCGCTCCAAAGAAGTCTCGCTTCCCAGCGGGCAAAAGGGCCATGCGGAAAAAAGTGTCCAAACCAGAAATGCAGGACCGGCCATGGAGAAATGGGAGCCTTGCTACGCTGATGGGTGGGATGTAAATTGCCAACAGCCACTCTGGAGAAGTGTACGGTGTGTTCTGAAACATCTAAAAAACACAGCTTGGAGAGCATAGGGCACTTCCACTCATGGGCGTATAAATTGGGAAAACTAAAAATCAGCAAGACACAGGCACCCCAAAGTTTAGGGCTGCTCTGTTGACAAGAACCCCCACTTCATTACACCTTAAATATCCTAGGAAAGAGAAAAATGGATAAAGAAGTTGGGGTCCTCATGTACAATGGAATATCACTCAGCCATGAAATCCACGTCATAAGGCTAGTAACAGCACGATGAGTGGATTTAGGTACGACGATTCTAAGTGAAATAAGTCACACAGAAAAAGACACTTATCATAAGATATCACTTAGAGAGGGAATGTAAAAACCGCTACACTTGAACTGAATTACAAAACAGAACAGAGTCACACGTTTAGGAAACACACTATGGCTGCTGAACGGGAAAGGTGAGGTGGGGTGATGCATAAAACAAGGGTTTCAAATTAGCTCCGATACCGTTCCATAAACCCAATATGTAAGAGACAAGACCTATTCCTTTTTCAGTGAACTGGACTCAACACCCCCTATTCACCGCACAAGAATATATCTGACTAGGAAGAATCTTCAAACCTATGTATTGATATCTCTCCGTAAGTGAGTCAAGGGGGTGTAAAGCGGCATAAACACAGCCGTGAAAAGCAGCTAAACCCCATTATAAAAATTAATTACTTTTCAAATCCCGTGAAACAAAGACAGTGAAAGAGAGAGAAATTCTTACAAAATTCGTTCAGGGGCTGTGATGCAACCTGGATTGACCATATCTAGACCCACAGCTGATTGAGACATAAGGGTGGACACTCTTGGGGCTGAGAGGTTCGGTGAGGTTGGGTGAGCCAACGCAGACCCTTTCAAGTAATACTGCATGGTACCCATCCCATGGGTCCCAAATCTCCAGGTTCAAGGGCATCTTCCTACGTCGAAAACAGGCATGAGAAACCCAGAAGATGGTACACCGTGTGATCGGGAAAGGTTTCTAAAACGCACCACATTTCTCATCTCCTTTGCTCGGGTTCGCCATTCCAGCCGATTTACTAGCCATCTCCCACCTTGGAGAATCAGCACCTTTAACCTCCTGTTCCGTACAGGTTGCAATTTGTCCTGAGGATGAACGGGAAGAGGGGGAACCAATGAGAGACTAGCTCTAGGTGTTGGGACAGGCACAGGTCACTCTATTTTCCCATCAGGAAGAAGAATTAAGCACAAGCTCAGCCTGCCCCCCAGAACCAGAAGAGGGCCTGAAGCAATCCTGCGCTTTTGCGGCCAGCTCCCAAAAAAGCGAGTTGAAAAATGGAGCTCAGGGGCACTGCAATTCACAAACCTGCAGAGTTTTAAATGATACCTCTCGTCCACAAATATACTAAGGGAAGGCAACGAAGAGGCTTTGAAAGCAAGGCAGAATTGCAGGAAACAGATTTCAGGAGGTAGATTCGAATCGCCTTGAAAGCACATGAAAAGCGGCAAAACGTGGACAATGATGCCCTTGGCCAAAAAGGGCGTATGCGTTTTTTCCTGAATATATTCAGGAAAAAAACGCATACGCCCTTTTTGGCCAACCAAGCAACCTGGAAAGGCCAATCAGCGCTCCAAAGAAGTCTCGCTTCCCAGCGGGCAAAAGGGCCATGCGGAAAAAAGTGTCCAAACCAGAAATGCAGGACCGGCCATGGAGAAATGGGAGCCTTGCTACGCTGATGGGTGGGATGTAAATTGCCAACAGCCACTCTGGAGAAGTGTACGGTGTGTTCTGAAACATCTAAAAAACACAGCTTGGAGAGCATAGGGCACTTCCACTCATGGGCGTATAAATTGGGAAAACTAAAAATCAGCAAGACACAGGCACCCCAAAGTTTAGGGCTGCTCTGTTGACAAGAACCCCCACTTCATTACACCTTAAATATCCTAGGAAAGAGAAAAATGGATAAAGAAGTTGTGGTCCTCATGTACAATGGAATATCACTCAGCCATGAAATCAACGTCATAAGGCTAGTAGCAGCACGATGAGTGGATTTAGGTACGACGATTCTAAGTGAAATAAGTCACACAGAAAAAGACACTTATCATAAGATATCACTTAGAGAGGGAATGTAAAAACCGCTACACTTGAACTGAATTACAAAACAGAACAGAGTCACACGTTTAGGAAACACACTATGGCTGCTGAACGGGAAAGGTGAGGTGGGGTGATGCATAAAACAAGGGTTTCAAATTAGCTCCGATACCGTTCCATAAACCCAATATGTAAGAGACAAGACCTATTCCTTTTTCAGTGAACTGGACTCAACACCCCCTATTCACCGCACAAGAATATATCTGACTAGTAAGAATCTTCAAACCTATGTATTGATATCTCTCCGTAAGTGAGTCAAGGGGGTGTAAAGCGGCATAAACACAGCCGTGAAAAGCAGCTAAACCCCAATATAAAAATAAATTACTTTTCAAAACCCGTGAAACAAAGACAGTGAAAGAGAGAGAAATTCTTACAAAATTCGTTCAGGGGCTGTGATGCAACCTGGATTGACCATATCTAGACCCACAGCTGATTGAGACATAAGGGTGGACACTCTTGGGGCTGAGAGGTTCGGTGAGGTTGGGTGAGCCAACGCAGACCCTTTCAAGTAATACTGCATGGTACCCATCCCATGGGTCCCAAATCTCCAGGTTCAAGGGCATCTTCCTACGTCGAAAACAGGCATGAGAAACCCAGAAGATGGTACACCGTGTGATCGGGAAAGGTTTCTAAAACGCACCACATTTCTCATCTCCTTTGCTCGGGTTCGCCATTCCAGCCGATTTACTAGCCATCTCCCTCCTTGGAGAATCAGCACCTTTAACCTCCTGTTCCGTACAGGTTGCAATTTGTCCTGAGGATGAACGGGAAGAGGGGGAACCAATGAGAGACTAGCTCTAGGTGTTGGGACAGGCACAGGTCACTCTATTTTCCCATCAGGAAGAAGAATTAAGCACAAGCTCAGCCTGCCCCCCAGAACCAGAAGAGGGCCTGAAGCAATCCTGCGCTTTTGCGGCCAGCTCCCAAAAAAGCGAGTTGAAAAATGGAGCTCAGGGGCACTGCAATTCACAAACCTGCAGAGTTTTAAATGATACCTCTCGTCCACAAATATACTAAGGGAAGGCAACGAAGAGGCTTTGAAAGCAAGGCAGAATTGCAGGAAACAGATTTCAGGAGGTAGATTCGAATCGCCTTGAAAGCACATGAAAAGCGGCAAAACGTGGACAATGATGCCCTTGGCCAAAAAGGGCGTATGCGTTTTTTCCTGAATATATTCAGGAAAAAAACGCATACGCCCTTTTTGGCCAACCAAGCAACCTGGAAAGGCCAATCAGCGCTCCAAAGAAGTCTCGCTTCCCAGCGGGCAAAAGGGCCATGCGGAAAAAAGTGTCCAAACCAGAAATGCAGGACTGGCCATGGAGAAATGGGAGCCTTGCTACGCTGATGGGTGGGATGTAAATTGCCAACAGCCACTCTGGAGAAGTGTACGGTGTGTTCTGAAACATCTAAAAAACACAGCTTGGAGAGCATAGGGCACTTCCACTCATGGGCGTATAAATTGGGAAAACTAAAAATCAGCAAGACACAGGCACCCCAAAGTTTAGGGCTGCTCTGTTGACAAGAACCCCCACTTCATTACACCTTAAATATCCTAGGAAAGAGAAAAATGGATAAAGAAGTTGGGGTCCTCATGTACAATGGAATATCACTCAGCCATGAAATCCACGTCATAAGGCTAGTAACAGCACGATGAGTGGATTTAGGTACGACGATTCTAAGTGAAATAAGTCACACAGAAAAAGACACTTATCATAAGATATCACTTAGAGAGGGAATGTAAAAACCGCTACACTTGAACTGAATTACAAAACAGAACAGAGTCACACGTTTAGGAAACACACTATGGCTGCTGAACGGGAAAGGTGAGGTGGGGTGATGCATAAAACAAGGGTTTCAAATTAGCTCCGATACCGTTCCATAAACCCAATATGTAAGAGACAAGACCTATTCCTTTTTCAGTGAACTGGACTCAACACCCCCTATTCACCGCACAAGAATATATCTGACTAGGAAGAATCTTCAAACCTATGTATTGATATCTCTCCGTAAGTGAGTCAAGGGGGTGTAAAGCGGTATAAACACAGCCGTGAAAAGCAGCTAAACCCCATTATAAAAATTAATTACTTTTCAAATCCCGTGAAACAAAGACAGTGAAAGAGAGAGAAATTCTTACAAAATTCGTTCAGGGGCTGTGATGCAACCTGGATTGACCATATCTAGACCCACAGCTGATTGAGACATAAGGGTGGACACTCTTGGGGCTGAGAGGTTCGGTGAGGTTGGGTGAGCCAACGCAGACCCTTTCAAGTAATACTGCATGGTACCCATCCCATGGGTCCCAAATCTCCAGGTTCAAGGGCATCTTCCTACGTCGAAAACAGGCATGAGAAACCCAGAAGATGGTACACCGTGTGATCGGGAAAGGTTTCTAAAACGCACCACATTTCTCATCTCCTTTGCTCGGGTTCGCCATTCCAGCCGATTTACTAGCCATCTCCCTCCTTGGAGAATCAGCACCTTTAACCTCCTGTTCCGTACAGGTTGCAATTTGTCCTGAGGATGAACGGGAAGAGGGGGAACCAATGAGAGACTAGCTCTAGGTGTTGGGACAGGCACAGGTCACTCTATTTTCCCATCAGGAAGAAGAATTAAGCACAAGCTCAGCCTGCCCCCCAGAACCAGAAGAGGGCCTGAAGCAATCCTGCGCTTTTGCGGCCAGCTCCCAAAAAAGCGAGTTGAAAAATGGAGCTCAGGGGCACTGCAATTCACAAACCTGCAGAGTTTTAAATGATACCTCTCGTCCACAAATATACTAAGGGAAGGCAACGAAGAGGCTTTGAAAGCAAGGCAGAATTGCAGGAAACAGATTTCAGGAGGTAGATTCGAATCGCCTTGAAAGCACATGAAAAGCGGCAAAACGTGGACAATGATGCCCTTGGCCAAAAAGGGCGTATGCGTTTTTTCCTGAATATATTCAGGAAAAAAACGCATACGCCCTTTTTGGCCAACCAAGCAACCTGGAAAGGCCAATCAGCGCTCCAAAGAAGTCTCGCTTCCCAGCGGGCAAAAGGGCCATGCGGAAAAAAGTGTCCAAACCAGAAATGCAGGACCGGCCATGGAGAAATGGGAGCCTTGCTACGCTGATGGGTGGGATGTAAATTGCCAACAGCCACTCTGGAGAAGTGTACGGTGTGTTCTGAAACATCTAAAAAACACAGCTTGGAGAGCATAGGGCACTTCCACTCATGGGCGTATAAATTGGGAAAACTAAAAATCAGCAAGACACAGGCACCCCAAAGTTTAGGGCTGCTCTGTTGACAAGAACCCCCACTTCATTACACCTTAAATATCCTAGGAAAGAGAAAAATGGATAAAGAAGTTGGGGTCCTCATGTACAATGGAATATCACTCAGCCATGAAATCCACGTCATAAGGCTAGTAACAGCACGATGAGTGGATTTAGGTACGACGATTCTAAGTGAAATAAGTCACACAGAAAAAGACACTTATCATAAGATATCACTTAGAGAGGGAATGTAAAAACCGCTACACTTGAACTGAATTACAAAACAGAACAGAGTCACACGTTTAGGAAACACACTATGGCTGCTGAACGGGAAAGGTGAGGTGGGGTGATGCATAAAACAAGGGTTTCAAATTAGCTCCGATACCGTTCCATAAACCCAATATGTAAGAGACAAGACCTATTCCTTTTTCAGTGAACTGGACTCAACACCCCCTATTCACCGCACAAGAATATATCTGACTAGGAAGAATCTTCAAACCTATGTATTGATATCTCTCCGTAAGTGAGTCAAGGGGGTGTAAAGCGGTATAAACACAGCCGTGAAAAGCAGCTAAACCCCATTATAAAAATTAATTACTTTTCAAATCCCGTGAAACAAAGACAGTGAAAGAGAGAGAAATTCTTACAAAATTCGTTCAGGGGCTGTGATGCAACCTGGATTGACCATATCTAGACCCACAGCTGATTGAGACATAAGGGTGGACACTCTTGGGGCTGAGAGGTTCGGTGAGGTTGGGTGAGCCAACGCAGACCCTTTCAAGTAATACTGCATGGTACCCATCCCATGGGTCCCAAATCTCCAGGTTCAAGGGCATCTTCCTACGTCGAAAACAGGCATGAGAAACCCAGAAGATGGTACACCGTGTGATCGGGAAAGGTTTCTAAAACGCACCACATTTCTCATCTCCTTTGCTCGGGTTCGCCATTCCAGCCGATTTACTAGCCATCTCCCTCCTTGGAGAATCAGCACCTTTAACCTCCTGTTCCGTACAGGTTGCAATTTGTCCTGAGGATGAACGGGAAGAGGGGGAACCAATGAGAGACTAGCTCTAGGTGTTGGGACAGGCACAGGTCACTCTATTTTCCCATCAGGAAGAAGAATTAAGCACAAGCTCAGCCTGCCCCCCAGAACCAGAAGAGGGCCTGAAGCAATCCTGCGCTTTTGCGGCCAGCTCCCAAAAAAGCGAGTTGAAAAATGGAGCTCAGGGGCACTGCAATTCACAAACCTGCAGAGTTTTAAATGATACCTCTCGTCCACAAATATACTAAGGGAAGGCAACGAAGAGGCTTTGAAAGCAAGGCAGAATTGCAGGAAACAGATTTCAGGAGGTAGATTCGAATCGCCTTGAAAACACATGAAAAGCGGCAAAACGTGGACAATGATGCCCTTGGCCAAAAAGGGCGTATGCGTTTTTTCCTGAATATATTCAGGAAAAAACGCATACGCCCTTTTTGGCCAACCAAGCAACCTGGAAAGGCCAATCAGTGCTCCAAAGAAGTCTCGCTTCCCAGCGGGCAAAAGGGCCATGCGGAAAAAAGTGTCCAAACCAGAAATGCAGGACCGGCCATGGAGAAATGGGAGCCTTGCTACGCTGATGGGTGGGATGTAAATTGCCAACAGCCACTCTGGAGAAGTGTACGGTGTGTTCTGAAACATCTAAAAAACACAGCTTGGAGAGCATAGGGCACTTCCACTCATGGGCGTATAAATTGGGAAAACTAAAAATCAGCAAGACACAGGCACCCCAAAGTTTAGGGCTGCTCTGTTGACAAGAACCCCCACTTCATTACACCTTAAATATCCTAGGAAAGCGAAAAATGGATAAAGAAGTTGTGGTCCTCATGTACAATGGAATATCACTCAGCCATGAAATCAACGTCATAAGGCTAGTAGCAGCACGATGAGTGGATTTAGGTACGACGATTCTAAGTGAAATAAGTCACACAGAAAAAGACACTTATCATAAGATATCACTTAGAGAGGGAATGTAAAAACCGCTACACTTGAACTGAATTACAAAACAGAACAGAGTCACACGTTTAGAAAACACACTATGGCTGCTGAACGGGCAAGGTGAGGTGGGGTGATGCATAAAACAAGGGTTTCAAATTAGCTCAGATACCGTTCCATAAACCCAATATGTAATAGACAAGACCTACTCCTTGCTCAGTGAACTGGACTCAACACCCCCTATTGACCGCAAAAGAATATATCTGACTAGTAAGAATCTTCAAACCTATGTATTGATATCTCTCCGTAAGTGAGTCAAGCGTGTGTAAAGCGGCATAAACACAGCCGTGAAAAGCAGCTAAACCCCATTATAAAAATAAATTACTTTTCAAAACCCGTGAAACAAAGACAGTGAAAGAGAGAGAAATTCTTACAAAATTCGTTCAGGGGCTGTGATGCAACCTGGATTGACCATATCTAGACCCACAGCTGATTGAGACATAAGGGTGGACACTCTTGGGGCTGAGAGGTTCGGTGAGGTTGGGTGAGCCAACGCAGACCCTTTCAAGTAATACTGCATGGTACCCATCCCATGGGTCCCAAATCTCCAGGTTCAAGGGCCTCTTCCTACGTCGAAAACAGGCATGAGAAACCCAGAAGATGGTACACCGTGTGATCGGGAAAGGTTTCTAAAACGCACCTCATTTCTCATCTCCTTTGCTCGGGTTCGCCATTCCAGCCGATTTACTAGCCATCTCCCTCCTTGGAGAATCAGCACCTTTAACCTCCTGTTCCGTACAGGTTGCAATTTGTCCTGAGGATGAAGGGGAAGAGGGGGAACCAATGAGAGACTAGCTCTAGGTGTTGGGACAGGCACAGGTCACTCTATTTTCCCATCAGGAAGAAGAATTAAGCACAAGCTCAGCCTGCCCCCCAGAACCAGAAGAGGGCCTGAAGCAATCCTGCGCTTTTGCGGCCAGCTCCCAAAAAAGCGAGTTGAAAAATGGAGCTCAGGGGCACTGCAATTCACAAACCTGCAGAGTTTTAAATGATACCTCTCGTCCACAAATATACTAAGGGAAGGCCACGAAGAGGCTTTGAAAGCAAGGCAGAATTGCAGGAAACAGATTTCAGGAGGTAGATTCGAATCGCCTTGAAAGCACATGAAAAGCGGCAAAACGTGGACAATGATGCCCTTGGCCAAAAAGGGCGTATGCGTTTTTTCCTGAATATATTCAGGAAAAAACGCATACGCCCTTTTTGGCCAACCAAGCAACCTGGAAAGGCCAATCAGTGCTCCAAAGAAGTCTCGCTTCCCAGCGGGCAAAAGGGCCATGCGGAAAAAAAGTGTCCAAACCAGAAATGCAGGACCGGCCATGGAGAAATGGGAGCCTTGCTACGCTGATGGGTGGGATGTAAATTGCCAACAGCCACTCTGGAGAAGTGTACGGTGTGTTCTGAAACATCTAAAAAACACAGCTTGGAGAGCATAGGGCACTTCCACTCATGGGCGTATAAATTGGGAAAACTAAAAATCAGCAAGACACAGGCACCCCAAAGTTTAGGGCTGCTCTGTTGACAAGAACCCCCACTTCATTACACCTTAAATATCCTAGGAAAGCGAAAAATGGATAAAGAAGTTGTGGTCCTCATGTACAATGGAATATCACTCAGCCATGAAATCAACGTCATAAGGCTAGTAGCAGCACGATGAGTGGATTTAGGTACGACGATTCTAAGTGAAATAAGTCACACAGAAAAAGACACTTATCATAAGATATCACTTAGAGAGGGAATGTAAAAACCGCTACACTTGAACTGAATTACAAAACAGAACAGAGTCACACGTTTAGGAAACACACTATGGCTGCTGAACGGGAAAGGTGAGGTGGGGTGATGCATAAAACAAGGGTTTCAAATTAGCTCCGATACCGTTCCATAAACCCAATATGTAAGAGACAAGACCTATTCCTTTTTCAGTGAACTGGACTCAACACCCCCTATTCACCGCACAAGAATATATCTGACTAGTAAGAATCTTCAAACCTATGTATTGATATCTCTCCGTAAGTGAGTCAAGGGGGTGTAAAGCGGCATAAACACAGCCGTGAAAAGCAGCTAAACCCCAATATAAAAATAAATTACTTTTCAAAACCCGTGAAACAAAGACAGTGAAAGAGAGAGAAATTCTTACAAAATTCGTTCAGGGGCTGTGATGCAACTGGATTGACCATATCTAGACCCACAGCTGATTGAGACATAAGGGTGGACACTCTTGGGGCTGAGAGGTTCGGTGAGGTTGGGTGAGCCAACGCAGACCCTTTCAAGTAATACTGCATGGTACCCATCCCATGGGTCCCAAATCTCCAGGTTCAAGGGCATCTTCCTACGTCGAAAACAGGCATGAGAAACCCAGAAGATGGTACACCGTGTGATCGGGAAAGGTTTCTAAAACGCACCACATTTCTCATCTCCTTTGCTCGGGTTCGCCATTCCAGCCGATTTACTAGCCATCTCCCTCCTTGGAGAATCTGCACCTTTAACCTCCTGTTCCGTACAGGTTGCAATTTGTCCTGAGGATGAACGGGAAGAGGGGGAACCAATGAGAGACTAGCTCTAGGTGTTGGGACAGGCACAGGTCACTCTATTTTCCCATCAGGAAGAAGAATTAAGCACAAGCTCAGCCTGCCCCCCAGAACCAGAAGAGGGCCTGAAGCAATCCTGCGCTTTGGCGGCCAGCTCCCAAAAAAGCGAGTTGAAAAATGGAGCTCAGGGGCACTGCAATTCACAAACCTGCAGAGTTTTAAATGATACCTCTCGTCCACAAATATACTAAGGGAAGGCCACGAAGAGGCTTTGAAAGCAAGGCAGAATTGCAGGAAACAGATTTCAGGAGGTAGATTCGAATCGCCTTGAAAGCACATGAAAAGCGGCAAAACGTGGACAATGATGCCCTTGGCCAAAAAGGGCGTATGCGTTTTTTCCTGAATATATTCAGGAAAAAACGCATACGCCCTTTTTGGCCAACCAAGCAACCTGGAAAGGCCAATCAGCGCTCCAAAGAAGTCTCGCTTCCCAGCGGGCAAAAGGGCCATGCGGAAAAAAGTGTCCAAACCAGAAATGCAGGACCGGCCATGGAGAAATGGGAGCCTTGCTACGCTGATGGGTGGGATGTAAATTGCCAACAGCCACTCTGGAGAAGTGTACGGTGTGTTCTGAAACATCTAAAAAACACAGCTTGGAGAGCATAGGGCACTTCCACTCATGGGCGTATAAATTGGGAAAACTAAAAATCAGCAAGACACAGGCACCCCAAAGTTTAGGGCTGCTCTGTTGACAAGAACCCCCACTTCATTACACCTTAAATATCCTAGGAAAGCGAAAAATGGATAAAGAAGTTGTGGTCCTCATGTACAATGGAATATCACTCAGCCATGAAATCAACGTCATAAGGCTAGTAGCAGCACGATGAGTGGATTTAGGTACGACGATTCTAAGTGAAATAAGTCACACAGAAAAAGACACTTATCATAAGATATCACTTAGAGAGGGAATGTAAAAACCGCTACACTTGAACTGAATTACAAAACAGAACAGAGTCACACGTTTAGAAAACACACTATGGCTGCTGAACGGGAAAGGTGAGGTGGGGTGATGCATAAAACAAGGGTTTCAAATTAGCTCCGATACCGTTACATAAACCCAATATGTAAGAGACAAGACCTATTCCTTTTTCAGTGAACTGGACTCAACACCCCCTATTCACCGCACAAGAATATATCTGACTAGTAAGAATCTTCAAACCTATGTATTGATATCTCTCCGTAAGTGAGTCAAGGGGGTGTAAAGCGGCATAAACACAGCCGTGAAAAGCAGCTAAACCCCAATATAAAAATAAATTACTTTTCAAAACCCGTGAAACAAAGACAGTGAAAGAGAGAGAAATTCTTACAAAATTCGTTCAGGGGCTGTGATGCAACCTGGATTGACCATATCTAGACCCACAGCTGATTGAGACATAAGGGTGGACACTCTTGGGGCTGAGAGGTTCGGTGAGGTTGGGTGAGCCAACGCAGACCCTTTCAAGTAATACTGCATGGTACCCATCCCATGGGTCCCAAATCTCCAGGTTCAAGGGCATCTTCCTACGTCGAAAACAGGCATGAGACACCCAGAAGATGGTACACCGTGTGATCGGGAAAGGTTTCTAAAACGCACCACATTTCTCATCTCCTTTGCTCGGGTTCGCCATTCCAGCCGATTTACTAGCCATCTCCCTCCTTGGAGAATCTGCACCTTTAACCTCCTGTTCCGTACAGGTTGCAATTTGTCCTGAGGATGAACGGGAAGAGGGGGAACCAATGAGAGACTAGCTCTAGGTGTTGGGACAGGCACAGGTCACTCTATTTTCCCATCAGGAAGAAGAATTAAGCACAAGCTCAGCCTGCCCCCCAGAACCAGAAGAGGGCCTGAAGCAATCCTGCGCTTTGGCGGCCAGCTCCCAAAAAAGCGAGTTGAAAAATGGAGCTCAGGGGCACTGCAATTCA
Source organism: Balaenoptera acutorostrata (assembly GCF_949987535.1). NCBI lineage: Eukaryota > Metazoa > Chordata > Mammalia > Artiodactyla > Balaenopteridae > Balaenoptera > Balaenoptera acutorostrata. The sequence goes on from NW_026645658.1 coordinate 22,318, forward strand.
CAAACCTGCAGAGTTTTAAATGATACCTCTCGTCCACAAATATACTAAGGGAAGGCCACGAAGAGGCTTTGAAAGCAAGGCAGAATTGCAGGAAACAGATTTCAGGAGGTAGATTCGAATCGCCTTGAAAGCACATGAAAAGCGGCAAAACGTGGACAATGATGCCCTTGGCCAAAAAGGGCGTATGCGTTTTTTCCTGAATATATTCAGGAAAAAACGCATACGCCCTTTTTGGCCAACCAAGCAACCTGGAAAGGCCAATCAGCGCTCCAAAGAAGTCTCGCTTCCCAGCGGGCAAAAGGGCCATGCGGAAAAAAGTGTCCAAACCAGAAATGCAGGACCGGCCATGGAGAAATGGGAGCCTTGCTACGCTGATGGGTGGGATGTAAATTGCCAACAGCCACTCTGGAGAAGTGTACGGTGTGTTCTGAAACATCTAAAAAACACAGCTTGGAGAGCATAGGGCACTTCCACTCATGGGCGTATAAATTGGGAAAACTAAAAATCAGCAAGACACAGGCACCCCAAAGTTTAGGGCTGCTCTGTTGACAAGAACCCCCACTTCATTACACCTTAAATATCCTAGGAAAGCGAAAAATGGATAAAGAAGTTGTGGTCCTCATGTACAATGGAATATCACTCAGCCATGAAATCAACGTCATAAGGCTAGTAGCAGCACGATGAGTGGATTTAGGTACGACGATTCTAAGTGAAATAAGTCACACAGAAAAAGACACTTATCATAAGATATCACTTAGAGAGGGAATGTAAAAACCGCTACACTTGAACTGAATTACAAAACAGAACAGAGTCACACGTTTAGAAAACACACTATGGCTGCTGAACGGGAAAGGTGAGGTGGGGTGATGCATAAAACAAGGGTTTCAAATTAGCTCCGATACCGTTACATAAACCCAATATGTAAGAGACAAGACCTATTCCTTTTTCAGTGAACTGGACTCAACACCCCCTATTCACCGCACAAGAATATATCTGACTAGTAAGAATCTTCAAACCTATGTATTGATATCTCTCCGTAAGTGAGTCAAGGGGGTGTAAAGCGGCATAAACACAGCCGTGAAAAGCAGCTAAACCCCAATATAAAAATAAATTACTTTTCAAAACCCGTGAAACAAAGACAGTGAAAGAGAGAGAAATTCTTACAAAATTCGTTCAGGGGCTGTGATGCAACCTGGATTGACCATATCTAGACCCACAGCTGATTGAGACATAAGGGTGGACACTCTTGGGGCTGAGAGGTTCGGTGAGGTTGGGTGAGCCAACGCAGACCCTTTCAAGTAATACTGCATGGTACCCATCCAATGCGTCCCAAATCTCCAGGTTCAAGGGCATCTTCCTACGTCGAAAACAGGCATGAGAAACCCAGAAGATGGTACACCGTGTGATCGGGAAAGGTTTCTAAAACGCACCTCATTTCTCATCTCCTTTGCTCGGGTTCGCCATTCCAGCCGATTTACTAGCCATCTCCCTCCTTGGAGAATCAGCACCTTTAACCTCCTGTTCCGTACAGGTTGCAATTTGTCCTGAGGATGAAAGGGAAGAGGGGGAACCAATGAGAGACTAGCTCTAGGTGTTGGGACAGGCACAGGTCACTCTATTTTCCCATCAGGAAGAAGAATTAAGCACAAGCTCAGCCTGCCCCCCAGAACCAGAAGAGGGCCTGAAGCAATCCTGCGCTTTTGCGGCCAGCTCCCAAAAAAGCGAGTTGAAAAATGGAGCTCAGGGACACTGCAATTCACAAACCTGCAGAGTTTTAAATGATACCTCTCGTCCACAAATATACTAAGGGAAGGCAACGAAGAGGCTTTGAAAGCAAGGCAGAATTGCAGGAAACAGATTTCAGGAGGTAGATTCGAATCGCCTTGAAAGCACATGAAAAGTGGCAAAACGTGGACAATGATGCCCTTGGCCAAAAAGGGCGTATGCGTTTTTTCCTGAATATATTCAGGAAAAAACGCATACGCCCTTTTTGGCCAACCAAGCAACCTGGAAAGGCCAATCAGTGCTCCAAAGAAGTCTCGCTTCCCAGCGGGCAAAAGGGCCATGCGGAAAAAAGTGTCCAAACCAGAAATGCAGGACCGGCCATGGAGAAATGGGAGCCTTGTTACGCTGATGGGTGGGATGTAAATTGCCAACAGCCACTCTGGAGAAGTATACGGTGTGTTCTGAAACATCTAAAAAACACAGCTTGGAGAGCATAGGGCACTTCCACTCATGGGCGTATAAATTGGGAAAACTAAAAATCAGCAAGACACAGGCACCCCAAAGTTTAGGGCTGCTCTGTTGACAAGAACCCCCACTTCATTACACCTTAAATATCCTAGGAAAGCGAAAAATGGATAAAGAAGTTGTGGTCCTCATGTACAATGGAATATCACTCAGCCATGAAATCAACGTCATAAGGCTAGTAGCAGCACGATGAGTGGATTTAGGTACGACGATTCTAAGTGAAATAAGTCACACAGAAAAAGACACTTATCATAAGATATCACTTAGAGAGGGAATGTAAAAACCGCTACACTTGAACTGAATTACAAAACAGAACAGAGTCACACGTTTAGAAAACACACTATGGCTGCTGAACGGGAAAGGTGAGGTGGGGTGATGCATAAAACAAGGGTTTCAAATTAGCTCCGATACCGTTACATAAACCCAATATGTAAGAGACAAGACCTATTCCTTTTTCAGTGAACTGGACTCAACACCCCCTATTCACCGCACAAGAATATATCTGACTAGTAAGAATCTTCAAACCTATGTATTGATATCTCTCCGTAAGTGAGTCAAGGGGGTGTAAAGCGGCATAAACACAGCCGTGAAAAGCAGCTAAACCCCAATATAAAAATAAATTACTTTTGAAAACCCGTGAAACAAAGACAGTGAAAGAGAGAGAAATTCTTACAAAATTCGTTCAGGGGCTGTGATGCAACTGGATTGACCATATCTAGACCCACAGCTGATTGAGACATAAGGGTGGACACTCTTGGGGCTGAGAGGTTCGGTGAGGTTGGGTGAGCCAACGCAGACCCTTTCAAGTAATACTGCATGGTACCCATCCCATGGGTCCCAAATCTACAGGTTCAAGGGCATCTTCCTACGTCGAAAACAGGCATGAGAAACCCAGAAGATGGTACACCGTGTGATCGGGAAAGGTTTCTAAAACGCACCACATTTCTCATCTCCTTTGCTCGGGTTCGCCATTCCAGCCGATTTACTAGCCATCTCCCTCCTTGGAGAATCAGCACCTTTAACCTCCTGTTCCGTACAGGTTGCAATTTGTCCTGAGGATGAACGGGAAGAGGGGGAACCAATGAGAGACTAGCTCTAGGTGTTGGGACAGGCACAGGTCACTCTATTTTCCCATCAGGAAGAAGAATTAAGCACAAGCTCAGCCTGCCCCCCAGAACCAGAAGAGGGCCTGAAGCAATCCTGCGCTTTTGCGGCCACCTCCCAAAAAAGCGAGTTGAAAAATGGAGCTCAGGGGCACTGCAATTCACAAACCTGCAGAGTTTTAAATGATACCTCTCGTCCACAAATATACTAAGGGAAGGCCACGAAGAGGCTTTGAAAGCAAGGCAGAATTGCAGGAAACAGATTTCAGGAGGTAGATTCGAATCGCCTTGAAAGCACATGAAAAGCGGCAAAACGTGGACAATGATGCCCTTGGCCAAAAAGGGCGTATGCGTTTTTTCCTGAATATATTCAGGAAAAAACGCATACGCCCTTTTTGGCCAACCAAGCAACCTGGAAAGGCCAATCAGTGCTCCAAAGAAGTCTCGCTTCCCAGCGGGCAAAAGGGCCATGCGGAAAAAAGTGTCCAAACCAGAAATGCAGGACCGGCCATGGAGAAATGGGAGCCTTGCTACGCTGATGGGTGGGATGTAAATTGCCAACAGCCACTCTGGAGAAGTGTACGGTGTGTTCTGAAACATCTAAAAAACACAGCTTGGAGAGCATAGGGCACTTCCACTCATGGGCGTATAAATTGGGAAAACTAAAAATCAGCAAGACACAGGCACCCCAAAGTTTAGGGCTGCTCTGTTGACAAGAACCCCCACTTCATTACACCTTAAATATCCTAGGAAAGCGAAAAATGGATAAAGAAGTTGTGGTCCTCATGTACAATGGAATATCACTCAGCCATGAAATCAACGTCATAAGGCTAGTAGCAGCACGATGAGTGGATTTAGGTACGACGATTCTAAGTGAAATAAGTCACACAGAAAAAGACACTTATCATAAGATATCACTTAGAGAGGGAATGTAAAAACCGCTACACTTGAACTGAATTACAAAACAGAACAGAGTCACACGTTTAGGAAACACACTATGGCTGCTGAACGGGAAAGGTGAGGTGGGGTGATGCATAAAACAAGGGTTTCAAATTAGCTCCGATACCGTTCCATAAACCCAATATGTAAGAGACAAGACCTATTCCTTTTTCAGTGAACTGGACTCAACACCCCCTATTCACCGCACAAGAATATATCTGACTAGTAAGAATCTTCAAACCTATGTATTGATATCTCTCCGTAAGTGAGTCAAGGGTGTGTAAAGCGGCATAAACACAGCCGTGAAAAGCAGCTAAACCCCAATATAAAAATAAATTACTTTTCAAAACCCGTGAAACAAAGACAGTGAAAGAGAGAGAAATTCTTACAAAATTCGTTCAGGGGCTGTGATGCAACTGGATTGACCATATCTAGACCCACAGCTGATTGAGACATAAGGGTGGACACTCTTGGGGCTGAGAGGTTCGGTGAGGTTGGGTGAGCCAACGCAGACCCTTTCAAGTAATACTGCATGGTACCCATCCCATGGGTCCCAAATCTCCAGGTTCAAGGGCATCTTCCTACGTCGAAAACAGGCATGAGAAACCCAGAAGATGGTTCACCGTGTGATCGGGAAAGGTTTCTAAAACGCACCACATTTCTCATCTCCTTTGCTCGGGTTCGCCATTCCAGCCGATTTACTAGCCATCTCCCTCCTTGGAGAATCAGCACCTTTAACCTCCTGTTCCGTACAGGTTGCAATTTGTCCTGAGGATGAACGGGAAGAGGGGGAACCAATGAGAGACTAGCTCTAGGTGTTGGGACAGGCACAGGTCACTCTATTTTCCCATCAGGAAGAAGAATTAAGCACAAGCTCAGCCTGCCCCCCAGAACCAGAAGAGGGCCTGAAGCAATCCTGCGCTTTTGCGGCCAGCTCCCAAAAAAGCGAGTTGAAAAATGGAGCTCAGGGGCACTGCAATTCACAAACCTGCAGAGTTTTAAATGATACCTCTCGTCCACAAATATACTAAGGGAAGGCAACGAAGAGGCTTTGAAAGCAAGGCAGAATTGCAGGAAACAGATTTCAGGAGGTAGATTCGAATCGCCTTGAAAGCACATGAAAAGCGGCAAAACGTGGACAATGATGCCCTTGGCCAAAAAGGGCGTATGCGTTTTTTCCTGAATATATTCAGGAAAAAACGCATACGCCCTTTTTGGCCAACCAAGCAACCTGGAAAGGCCAATCAGCGCTCCAAAGAAGTCTCGCTTCCCAGCGGGCAAAAGGGCCATGCGGAAAAAAGTGTCCAAACCAGAAATGCAGGACCGGCCATGGAGAAATGGGAGCCTTGCTACGCTGATGGGTGGGATGTAAATTGCCAACAGCCACTCTGGAGAAGTGTACGGTGTGTTCTGAAACATCTAAAAAACACAGCTTGGAGAGCATAGGGCACTTCCACTCATGGGCGTATAAATTGGGAAAACTAAAAATCAGCAAGACACAGGCACCCCAAAGTTTAGGGCTGCTCTGTTGACAAGAACCCCCACTTCATTACACCTTAAATATCCTAGGAAAGCGAAAAATGGATAAAGAAGTTGTGGTCCTCATGTACAATGGAATATCACTCAGCCATGAAATCAACGTCATAAGGCTAGTAGCAGCACGATGAGTGGATTTAGGTACGACGATTCTAAGTAAAATAAGTCACACAGAAAAAGACACTTATCATAAGATATCACTTAGAGAGGGAATGTAAAAACCGCTACACTTGAACTGAATTACAAAACAGAACAGAGTCACACGTTTAGAAAACACACTATGGCTGCTGAACGGGAAAGGTGAGGTGGGGTGATGCATAAAACAAGGGTTTCAAATTAGCTCCGATACCGTTACATAAACCCAATATGTAAGAGACAAGACCTATTCCTTTTTCAGTGAACTGGACTCAAAACCCCCTATTCACCGCACAAGAATATATCTGACTAGTAAGAATCTTCAAACCTATGTATTGATATCTCTCCGTAAGTGAGTCAAGGGGGTGTAAAGCGGCATAAACACAGCCGTGAAAAGCAGCTAAACCCCAATATAAAAATAAATTACTTTTGAAAACCCGTGAAACAAAGACAGTGAAAGAGAGAGAAATTCTTACAAAATTCGTTCAGGGGCTGTGATGCAACTGGATTCACCATATCTAGACCCACAGCTGATTGAGACATAAGGGTGGACACTCTTGGGGCTGAGAGGTTCGGTGAGGTTGGGTGAGCCAACGCAGACCCTTTCAAGTAATACTGCATGGTACCCATCCCATGGGTCCCAAATCTCCAGGTTCAAGGGCATCTTCCTACGTCGAAAACAGGCATGAGAAACCCAGAAGATGGTACACCGTGTGATCGGGAAAGGTTTCTAAAACGCACCACATTTCTCATCTCCTTTGCTCGGGTTCGCCATTCCAGCCGATTTACTAGCCATCTCCCTCCTTGGAGAATCAGCACCTTTAACCTCCTGTTCCGTACAGGTTGCAATTTGTCCTGAGGATGAACGGGAAGAGGGGGAACCAATGAGAGACTAGCTCTAGGTGTTGGGACAGGCACAGGTCACTCTATTTTCCCATCAGGAAGAAGAATTAAGCACAAGCTCAGCCTGCCCCCCAGAACCAGAAGAGGGCCTGAAGCAATCCTGCGCTTTTGCGGCCAGCTCCCAAAAAAGCGAGTTGAAAAATGGAGCTCAGGGGCACTGCAATTCACAAACCTGCAGAGTTTTAAATGATACCTCTCGTCCACAAATATACTAAGGGAAGGCCACGAAGAGGCTTTGAAAGCAAGGCAGAATTGCAGGAAACAGATTTCAGGAGGTAGATTCGAATCGCCTTGAAAGCACATGAAAAGTGGCAAAACGTGGACAATGATGCCCTTGGCCAAAAAGGGCGTATGCGTTTTTTCCTGAATATATTCAGGAAAAAACGCATACGCCCTTTTTGGCCAACCAAGCAACCTGGAAAGGCCAATCAGTGCTCCAAAGAAGTCTCGCTTCCCAGCGGGCAAAAGGGCCATGCGGAAAAAAGTGTCCAAACCAGAAATGCAGGACCGGCCATGGAGAAATGGGAGCCTTGCTTCGCTGATGGGTGGGATGTAAATTGCCAACAGCCACTCTGGAGAAGTGTACGGTGTGTTCTGAAACATCTAAAAAACACAGCTTGGAGAGCATAGGGCACTTCCACTCATGGGCGTATAAATTGGGAAAACTAAAAATCAGCAAGACACAGGCACCCCAAAGTTTAGGGCTGCTCTGTTGACAAGAACCCCCACTTCATTACACCTTAAATATCCTAGGAAAGAGAAAAATGGATAAAGAAGTTGGGGTCCTCATGTACAATGGAATATCACTCAGCCATGAAATCAACGTCATAAGGCTAGTAGCAGCACGATGAGTGGATTTAGGTACGACGATTCTAAGTGAAATAAGTCACACAGAAAAAGACACTTATCATAAGATATCACTTAGAGAGGGAATGTAAAAACCGCTACACTTGAACTGAATTACAAAACAGAACAGAGTCACACGTTTAGAAAACACACTATGGCTGCTGAACGGGAAAGGTGAGGTGGGGTGATGCATAAAACAAGGGTTTCAAATTAGCTCCGATACCGTTCCATAAACCCAATATGTAAGAGACAAGACCTATTCCTTTTTCAGTGAACTGGACTCAACACCCCCTATTCACCGCACAAGAATATATCTGACTAGGAAGAATCTTCAAACCTATGTATTGATATCTCTCCGTAAGTGAGTCAAGGGGGTGTAAAGCGGCATAAACACAGCCGTGAAAAGCAGCTAAACCCCATTATAAAAATAAATTACTTTTCAAAACCCGTGAAACAAAGACAGTGAAAGAGAGAGAAATTCTTACAAAATTCGTTCAGGGGCTGTGATGCAACCTGGATTGACCATATCTAGACCCACAGCTGATTGAGACATAAGGGTGGACACTCTTGGGGCTGAGAGGTTCGGTGAGGTTGGGTGAGCCAACGCAGACCCTTTCAAGTAATACTGCATGGTACCCATCCCATGGGTCCCAAATCTCCAGGTTCAAGGGCATCTTCCTACGTCGAAAACAGGCATGAGAAACCCAGAAGATGGTACACCGTGTGATCGGGAAAGGTTTCTAAAACGCACCTCATTTCTCATCTCCTTTGCTCGGGTTCGCCATTCCAGCCGATTTACTAGCCATCTCCCTCCTTGGAGAATCAGCACCTTTAACCTCCTGTTCCGTACAGGTTGCAATTTGTCCTGAGGATGAACGGGAAGAGGGGGAACCAATGAGAGACTAGCTCTAGGTGTTGGGACAGGCACAGGTCACTCTATTTTCCCATCAGGAAGAAGAATTAAGCACAAGCTCAGCCTGCCCCCCAGAACCAGAAGAGGGCCTGAAGCAATCCTGCGCTTTTGCGGCCAGCTCCCAAAAAAGCGAGTTGAAAAATGGAGCTCAGGGGCACTGCAATTCACAAACCTGCAGAGTTTTAAATGATACCTCTCGTCCACAAATATACTAAGGGAAGGCAAGGAAGAGGCTTTGAAAGCAAGGCAGAATTGCAGGAAACAGATTTCAGGAGGTAGATTCGAATCGCCTTGAAAGCACATGAAAAGCGGCAAAACGTGGACAATGATGCCCTTGGCCAAAAAGGGCGTATGCGTTTTTTCCTGAATATATTCAGGAAAAAACGCATACGCCCTTTTTGGCCAGCCAAGCAACCTGGAAAGGCCAATCAGTGCTCCAAAGAAGTCTCGCTTCCCAGCGGGCAAAAGGGCCATGCGGAAAAAAGTGTCCAAACCAGAAATGCAGGACCAGCCATGGAGAAATGGGAGCCTTGCTACGCTGATGGGTGGGATGTAAATTGCCAACAGCCACTCTGGAGAAGTGTACGGTGTGTTCTGAAACATCTTAAAAACACAGCTTGGAGAGCATAGGGCACTTCCACTCATGGGCGTATAAATTGGGAAAACTAAAAATCAGCAAGACACAGGCACCCCAAAGTTTAGGGCTGCTCTGTTGACAAGAACCCCCACTTCATTACACCTTAAATATCCTAGGAAAGCGAAAAATGGATAAAGAAGTTGGGGTGCTCATGTACAATGGAATATCACTCAGCCATGAAATCAACGTCATAAGGCTAGTAGCAGCACGATGAGTGGATTTAGGTACGACGATTCTAAGTGAAATAAGTCACACAGAAAAAGACACTTATCATAAGATATCACTTAGAGAGGGAATGTAAAAACCGCTACACTTGAACTGAATTACAAAACAGAACAGAGTCACACGTTTAGAAAACACACTATGGCTGCTGAACGGGAAAGGTGAGGTGGGGTGATGCATAAAACAAGGGTTTCAAATTAGCTCCGATACCGTTCCATAAACCCAATATGTAAGAGACAAGACCTATTCCTTTTTCAGTGAACTGGACTCAACACCCCCTATTCACCGCACAAGAATATATCTGACTAGTAAGAATCTTCAAACCTATGTATTGATATCTCTCCGTAAGTGAGTCAAGGGGGTGTAAAGCGGCATAAACACAGCCGTGAAAAGCAGCTAAACCCCATTATAAAAATAAATTACTTTTCAAAACCCGTGAAACAAAGACAGTGAAAGAGAGAGAAATTCTTACAAAATTCGTTCAGGGGCTGTGATGCAACCTGGATTGACCATATCTAGACCCACAGCTGATTGAGACATAAGGGTGGACACTCTTGGGGCTGAGAGGTTCGGTGAGGTTGGGTGAGCCAACGCAGACCCTTTCAAGTAATACTGCATGGTACCCATCCCATGGGTCCCAAATCTCCAGGTTCAAGGGCATCTTCCTACGTCGAAAACAGGCATGAGAAACCCAGAAGATGGTACACCGTGTGATCGGGAAAGGTTTCTAAAACGCACCTCATTTCTCATCTCCTTTGCTCGGGTTCGCCATTCCAGCCGATTTACTAGCCATCTCCCTCCTTGGAGAATCAGCACCTTTAACCTCCTGTTCCGTACAGGTTGCAATTTGTCCTGAGGATGAACGGGAAGAGGGGGAACCAATGAGAGACTAGCTCTAGGTGTTGGGACAGGCACAGGTCACTCTATTTTCCCATCAGGAAGAAGAATTAAGCACAAGCTCAGCCTGCCCCCCAGAACCAGAAGAGGGCCTGAAGCAATCCTGCGCTTTTGCGGCCAGCTCCCAAAAAAGCGAGTTGAAAAATGGAGCTCAGGGGCACTGCAATTCACAAACCTGCACAGTTTTAAATGATACCTCTCGTCCACAAATATACTAAGGGAAGGCAACGAAGAGGCTTTGAAAGCAAGGCAGAATTGCAGGAAACAGATTTCAGGAGGTAGATTCGAATCGCCTTGAAAGCACATGAAAAGCGGCAAAACGTGGACAATGATGCCCTTGGCCAAAAAGGGCGTATGCGTTTTTTCCTGAATATATTCAGGAAAAAACGCATACGCCCTTTTTGGCCAGCCAAGCAACCTGGAAAGGCCAATCAGTGCTCCAAAGAAGTCTCGCTTCCCAGCGGGCAAAAGGGCCATGCGGAAAAAAGTGTCCAAACCAGAAATGCAGGACCAGCCATGGAGAAATGGGAGCCTTGCTACGCTGATGGGTGGGATGTAAATTGCCAACAGCCACTCTGGAGAAGTGTACGGTGTGTTCTGAAACATCTTAAAAACACAGCTTGGAGAGCATAGGGCACTTCCACTCATGGGCGTATAAATTGGGAAAACTAAAAATCAGCAAGACACAGGCACCCCAAAGTTTAGGGCTGCTCTGTTGACAAGAACCCCCACTTCATTACACCTTAAATATCCTAGGAAAGCGAAAAATGGATAAAGAAGTTGTGGTCCTCATGTACAATGGAATATCACTCAGCCATGAAATCAACGTCATAAGGCTAGTAGCAGCACGATGAGTGGATTTAGGTACGACGATTCTAAGTGAAATAAGTCACACAGAAAAAGACACTTATCATAAGATATCACTTAGAGAGGGAATGTAAAAACCGCTACACTTGAACTGAATTACAAAACAGAACAGAGTCACACGTTTAGAAAACACACTATGGCTGCTGAACGGGAAAGGTGAGGTGGGGTGATGCATAAAACAAGGGTTTCAAATTAGCTCCGATACCGTTCCATAAACCCAATATGTAAGAGACAAGACCTATTCCTTTTTCAGTGAACTGGACTCAACACCCCCTATTCACCGCACAAGAATATATCTGACTAGTAAGAATCTTCAAACCTATGTATTGATATCTCTCCGTAAGTGAGTCAAGGGGGTGTAAAGCGGCATAAACACAGCCGTGAAAAGCAGCTAAACCCCATTATAAAAATAAATTACTTTTCAAACCCCGTGAAACAAAGACAGTGAAAGAGAGAGAAATTCTTACAAAATTCGTTCAGGGGCTGTGATGCAACCTGGATTGACCATATCTAGACCCACAGCTGATTGAGACATAAGGGTGGACACTCTTGGGGCTGAGAGGTTCGGTGAGGTTGGGTGAGCCAACGCAGACCCTTTCAAGTAATACTGCATGGTACCCATCCCATGGGTCCCAAATCTCCAGGTTCAAGGGCATCTTCCTACGTCGAAAACAGGCATGAGAAACCCAGAAGATGGTACACCGTGTGATCGGGAAAGGTTTCTAAAACGCACCTCATTTCTCATCTCCTTTGCTCGGGTTCGCCATTCCAGCCGATTTACTAGCCATCTCCCTCCTTGGAGAATCAGCACCTTTAACCTCCTGTTCCGTACAGGTTGCAATTTGTCCTGAGGATGAACGGGAAGAGGGGGAACCAATGAGAGACTAGCTCTAGGTGTTGGGACAGGCACAGGTCACTCTATTTTCCCATCAGGAAGAAGAATTAAGCACAAGCTCAGCCTGCCCCCCAGAACCAGAAGAGGGCCTGAAGCAATCCTGCGCTTTGGCGGCCAGCTCCCAAAAAAGCGAGTTGAAAAATGGAGCTCAGGGGCACTGCAATTCACAAACCTGCAGAGTTTAAATGATACCTCTCGTCCACAAATATACTAAGGGAAGGCAAGGAAGAGGCTTTGAAAGCAAGGCAGAATTGCAGGAAACAGATTTCAGGAGGTAGATTCGAATCGCCTTGAAAGCACATGAAAAGCGGCAAAACGTGGACAATGATGCCCTTGGCCAAAAAGGGCGTATGCGTTTTTTCCTGAATATATTCAGGAAAAAACGCATACGCCCTTTTTGGCCAACCAAGCAACCTGGAAAGGCCAATCAGTGCTCCAAAGAAGTCTCGCTTCCCAGCGGGCAAAAGGGCCATGCGGAAAAAAGTGTCCAAACCAGAAATGCAGGACCGGCCATGGAGAAATGGGAGCCTTGCTACGCTGATGGGTGGGATGTAAATTGCCAACAGCCACTCTGGAGAAGTGTACGGTGTGTTCTGAAACATCTAAAAAACACAGCTTGGAGAGCATAGGGCACTTCCACTCATGGGCGTATAAATTGGGAAAACTAAAAATCAGCAAGACACAGGCACCCCAAAGTTTAGGGCTGCTCTGTGGACAAGAACCCCCACTTCATTACACCTTAAATATCCTAGGAAAGCGAAAAATGGATAAAGAAGTTGTGGTCCTCATGTACAATGGAATATCACTCAGCCATGAAATCAACGTCATAAGGCTAGTAGCAGCACGATGAGTGGATTTAGGTACGACGATTCTAAGTGAAATAAGTCACACAGAAAAAGACACTTATCATAAGATATCACTTCCAGAGGGAATGTAAAAACCGCTACACTTGAACTGAATTACAAAACAGAACAGAGTCACACGTTTAGGAAACACACTATGGCTGCTGAACGGGAAAGGTGAGGTGGGTTGATGCATAAAACAAGGGTTTCAAATTAGCTCCGATACCGTTCCATAAACCCAATATGTAAGAGACAAGACCTATTCCTTTTTCAGTGAACTGGACTCAACACCCCCTATTCACCGCCCAAGAATATATCTGACTAGTAAGAATCTTCAAACCTATGTATTGATATCTCTCCGTAAGTGAGTCAAGGGGGTGTAAAGCGGCATAAACACAGCCGTGAAAAGCAGCTAAACCCCAATATAAAAATAAATTACTTTTCAAAACCCGTGAAACAAAGACAGTGAAAGAGAGAGAAATTCTTACAAAATTCGTTCAGGGGCTGTGATGCAACTGGATTGACCATATCTAGACCCACAGCTGATTGAGACATAAGGGTGGACACTCTTGGGGCTGAGAGGTTCGGTGAGGTTGGGTGAGCCAACGCAGACCCTTTCAAGTAATACTGCATGGTACCCATCCCATGGGTCCCAAATCTCCAGGTTCAAGGGCATCTTCCTACGTCGAAAACAGGCATGAGAAACCCAGAAGATGGTACACCGTGTGATCGGGAAAGGTTTCTAAAACGCACCACATTTCTCATCTCCTTTGCTCGGGTTCGCCATTCCAGCCGATTTACTAGCCATCTCCCTCCTTGGAGAATCAGCACCTTTAACCTCCTGTTCCGTACAGGTTGCAATTTGTCCTGAGGATGAACGGGAAGAGGGGGAACCAATGAGAGACTAGCTCTAGGTGTTGGGACAGGCACAGGTCACTCTATTTTCCCATCAGGAAGAAGAATTAAGCACAAGCTCAGCCTGCCCCCCAGAACCAGAAGAGGGCCTGAAGCAATCCTGCGCTTTTGCGGCCAGCTCCCAAAAAAGCGAGTTGAAAAATGGAGCTCAGGGGCACTGCAATTCACAAACCTGCAGAGTTTTAAATGATACCTCTCGTCCACAAATATACTAAGGGAAGGCCACGAAGAGGCTTTGAAAGCAAGGCAGAATTGCAGGAAACAGATTTCAGGAGGTAGATTCGAATCGCCTTGAAAGCACATGAAAAGTGGCAAAACGTGGACAATGATGCCCTTGGCCAAAAAGGGCGTATGCGTTTTTTCCTGAATATATTCAGGAAAAAACGCATACGCCCTTTTTGGCCAACCAAGCAACCTGGAAAGGCCAATCAGTGCTCCAAAGAAGTCTCGCTTCCCAGCGGGCAAAAGGGCCATGCGGAAAAAAGTGTCCAAACCAGAAATGCAGGACCGGCCATGGAGAAATGGGAGCCTTGCTACGCTGATGGGTGGGATGTAAATTGCCAACAGCCACTCTGGAGAAGTGTACGGTGTGTTCTGAAACATCTAAAAAACACAGCTTGGAGAGCATAGGGCACTTCCACTCATGGGCGTATAAATTGGGAAAACTAAAAATCAGCAAGACACAGGCACCCCAAAGTTTAGGGCTGCTCTGTTGACAAGAACCCCCACTTCATTACACCTTAAATATCCTAGGAAAGCGAAAAATGGATAAAGAAGTTGGGGTCCTCATGTACAATGGAATATCACTCAGCCATGAAATCAACGTCATAAGGCTAGTAGCAGCACGATGAGTGGATTTAGGTACGACGATTCTAAGTGAAATAAGTCACACAGAAAAAGACACTTATCATAAGATATCACTTCCAGAGGGAATGTAAAAACCGCTACACTTGAACTGAATTACAAAACAGAACAGAGTCACACGTTTAGAAAACACACTATGGCTGCTGAACGGGAAAGGTGAGGTGGGGTGATGCATAAAACAAGGGTTTCAAATTAGCTCCGATACCGTTCCATAAACCCAATATGTAAGAGACAAGACCTATTCCTTTTTCAGTGAACTGGACTCAACACCCCCTATTCACCGCACAAGAATATATCTGACTAGTAAGAATCTTCAAACCTATGTATTGATATCTCTCCGTAAGTGAGTCAAGGGGGTGTAAAGCGGCATAAACACAGCCGTGAAAAGCAGCTAAACCCCATTATAAAAATAAATTACTTTTCAAAACCCGTGAAACAAAGACAGTGAAAGAGAGAGAAATTCTTACAAAATTCGTTCAGGGGCTGTGATGCAACCTGGATTGACCATATCTAGACCCACAGCTGATTGAGACATAAGGGTGGACACTCTTGGGGCTGAGAGGTTCGGTGAGGTTGGGTGAGCCAACGCAGACCCTTTCAAGTAATACTGCATGGTACCCATCCCATGGGTCCCAAATCTCCAGGTTCAAGGGCATCTTCCTACGTCGAAAACAGGCATGAGAAACCCAGAAGATGGTACACCGTGTGATCGGGAAAGGTTTCTAAAACGCACCTCATTTCTCATCTCCTTTGCTCGGGTTCGCCATTCCAGCCGATTTACTAGCCATCTCCCTCCTTGGAGAATCAGCACCTTTAACCTCCTGTTCCGTACAGGTTGCAATTTGTCCTGAGGATGAAGGGGAAGAGGGGGAACCAATGAGAGACTAGCTCTAGGTGTTGGGACAGGCACAGGTCACTCTATTTTCCCATCAGGAAGAAGAATTAAGCACAAGCTCAGCCTGCCCCCCAGAACCAGAAGAGGGCCTGAAGCAATCCTGCGCTTTTGCGGCCAGCTCCCAAAAAAGCGAGTTGAAAAATGGAGCTCAGGGGCACTGCAATTCACAAACCTGCAGAGTTTTAAATGATACCTCTCGTCCACAAATATACTAAGGGAAGGCAAGGAAGAGGCTTTGAAAGCAAGGCAGAATTGCAGGAAACAGATTTCAGGAGGTAGATTCGAATCGCCTTGAAAGCACATGAAAAGCGGCAAAACGTGGACAATGATGCCCTTGGCCAAAAAGTGCGTATGCGTTTTTTCCTGAATATATTCAGGAAAAAACGCATACGCCCTTTTTGGCCAGCCAAGCAACCTGGAAAGGCCAATCAGTGCTCCAAAGAAGTCTCGCTTCCCAGCGGGCAAAAGGGCCATGCGGAAAAAAGTGTCCAAACCAGAAATGCAGGACCGGCCATGGAGAAATGGGAGCCTTGCTACGCTGATGGGTGGGATGTAAATTGCCAACAGCCACTCTGGAGAAGTGTACGGTGTGTTCTGAAACATCTTAAAAACACAGCTTGGAGAGCATAGGGCACTTCCACTCATGGGCGTATAAATTGGGAAAACTAAAAATCAGCAAGACACAGGCACCCCAAAGTTTAGGGCTGCTCTGTTGACAAGAACCCCCACTTCATTACACCTTAAATATCCTAGGAAAGCGAAAAATGGATAAAGAAGTTGTGGTCCTCATGTACAATGGAATATCACTCAGCCATGAAATCAACGTCATAAGGCTAGTAGCAGCACGATGAGTGGATTTAGGTACGACGATTCTAAGTGAAATAAGTCACACAGAAAAAGACACTTATCATAAGATATCACTTAGAGAGGGAATGTAAAAACCGCTACACTTGAACTGAATTACAAAACAGAACAGAGTCACACGTTTAGGAAACACACTATGGCTGCTGAACGGGAAAGGTGAGGTGGGGTGATGCATAAAACAAGGGTTTCAAATTAGCTCCGATACCGTTCCATAAACCCAATATGTAAGAGACAAGACCTATTCCTTTTTCAGTGAACTGGACTCAACACCCCCTATTCACCGCACAAGAATATATCTGACTAGTAAGAATCTTCAAACCTATGTATTGATATCTCTCCGTAAGTGAGTCAAGGGGGTGTAAAGCGGCATAAACACAGCCGTGAAAAGCAGCTAAACCCCAATATAAAAATAAATTACTTTTCAAAACCCGTGAAACAAAGACAGTGAAAGAGAGAGAAATTCTTACAAAATTCGTTCAGGGGCTGTGATGCAACCTGGATTGACCATATCTAGACCCACAGCTGATTGAGACATAAGGGTGGACACTCTTGGGGCTGAGAGGTTCGGTGAGGTTGGGTGAGCCAACGCAGACCCTTTCAAGTAATACTGCATGGTACCCATCCCATGGGTCCCAAATCTCCAGGTTCAAGGGCATCTTCCTACGTCGAAAACAGGCATGAGACACCCAGAAGATGGTACACCGTGTGATCGGGAAAGGTTTCTAAAACGCACCTCATTTCTCATCTCCTTTGCTCGGGTTCGCCATTCCAGCCGATTTACTAGCCGTCTCCCTCCTTGGAGAATCAGCACCTTTAACCTCCTGTTCCGTACAGGTTGCAATTTGTCCTGAGGATGAACGGGAAGAGGGGGAACCAATGAGAGACTAGCTCTAGGTGTTGGGACAGGCACAGGTCACTCTATTTTCCCATCAGGAAGAAGAATTAAGCACAAGCTCAGCCTGCCCCCCAGAACCAGAAGAGGGCCTGAAGCAATCCTGCGCTTTGGCGGCCAGCTCCCAAAAAAGCGAGTTGAAAAATGGAGCTCAGGGGCACTGCAATTCACAAACCTGCAGAGTTTTAAATGATACCTCTCGTCCACAAATATACTAAGGGAAGGCAAGGAAGAGGCTTTGAAAGCAAGGCAGAATTGCAGGAAACAGATTTCAGGAGGTAGATTCGAATCGCCTTGAAAGCACATGAAAAGCGGCAAAACGTGGACAATGATGCCCTTGGCCAAAAAGGGCGTATGCGTTTTTTCCTGAATATATTCAGGAAAAAACGCATACGCCCTTTTTGGCCAGCCAAGCAACCTGGAAAGGCCAATCAGTGCTCCAAAGAAGTCTCGCTTCCCAGCGGGCAAAAGGGCCATGCGGAAAAAAGTGTCCAAACCAGAAATGCAGGACCGGCCATGGAGAAATGGGAGCCTTGCTACGCTGATGGGTGGGATGTAAATTGCCAACAGCCACTCTGGAGAAGTGTACGGTGTGTTCTGAAACATCTAAAAAACACAGCTTGGAGAGCATAGGGCACTTCCACTCATGGGCGTGTAAATTGGGAAAACTAAAAATCAGCAAGACACAGGCACCCCAAAGTTTAGGGCTGCTCTGTTGACAAGAACCCCCACTTCATTACACCTTAAATATCCTAGGAAAGCGAAAAATGGATAAAGAAGTTGTGGTCCTCATGTACAATGGAATATCACTCAGCCATGAAATCAACGTCATAAGGCTAGTAGCAGCACGATGAGTGGATTTAGGTACGACGATTCTAAGTGAAATAAGTCACACAGAAAAAGACACTTATCATAAGATATCACTTAGAGAGGGAATGTAAAAACCGCTACACTTGAACTGAATTACAAAACAGAACAGAGTCACACGTTTAGGAAACACACTATGGCTGCTGAACGGGAAAGGTGAGGTGGGTTGATGCATAAAACAAGGGTTTCAAATTAGCTCCGATACCGTTCCATAAACCCAATATGTAAGAGACAAGACCTATTCCTTTTTCAGTGAACTGGACTCAACACCCCCTATTCACCGCCCAAGAATATATCTGACTAGTAAGAATCTTCAAACCTATGTATTGATATCTCTCCGTAAGTGAGTCAAGGGGGTGTAAAGCGGCATAAACACAGCCGTGAAAAGCAGCTAAACCCCAATATAAAAATAAATTACTTTTCAAAACCCGTGAAACAAAGACAGTGAAAGAGAGAGAAATTCTTACAAAATTCGTTCAGGGGCTGTGATGCAACCTGGATTGACCATATCTAGACCCACAGCTGATTGAGACATAAGGGTGGACACTCTTGGGGCTGAGAGGTTCGGTGAGGTTGGGTGAGCCAACGCAGACCCTTTCAAGTAATACTGCATGGTACCCATCCCATGGGTCCCAAATCTCCAGGTTCAAGGGCATCTTCCTACGTCGAAAACAGGCATGAGAAACCCAGAAGATGGTACACCGTGTGATCGGGAAAGGTTTCTAAAACGCACCACATTTCTCATCTCCTTTGCTCGGGTTCGCCATTCCAGCCGATTTACTAGCCATCTCCCTCCTTGGAGAATCAGCACCTTTAACCTCCTGTTCCGTACAGGTTGCAATTTGTCCTGAGGATGAACGGGAAGAGGGGGAACCAATGAGAGACTAGCTCTAGGTGTTGGGACAGGCACAGGTCACTCTATTTTCCCATCAGGAAGAAGAATTAAGCACAAGCTCAGCCTGCCCCCCAGAACCAGAAGAGGGCCTGAAGCAATCCTGCGCTTTTGCGGCCAGCTCCCAAAAAAGCGAGTTGAAAAATGGAGCTCAGGGGCACTGCAATTCACAAACCTGCAGAGTTTTAAATGATACCTCTCGTCCACAAATATACTAAGGGAAGGCCACGAAGAGGCTTTGAAAGCAAGGCAGAATTGCAGGAAACAGATTTCAGGAGGTAGATTCGAATCGCCTTGAAAGCACATGAAAAGTGGCAAAACGTGGACAATGATGCCCTTGGCCAAAAAGGGCGTATGCGTTTTTTCCTGAATATATTCAGGAAAAAACGCATACGCCCTTTTTGGCCAACCAAGCAACCTGGAAAGGCCAATCAGTGCTCCAAAGAAGTCTCGCTTCCCAGCGGGCAAAAGGGCCATGCGGAAAAAAGTGTCCAAACCAGAAATGCAGGACCGGCCATGGAGAAATGGGAGCCTTGCTACGCTGATGGATGGGATGTAAATTGCCAACAGCCACCCTGGAGAAGTGTACGGTGTGTTCTGAAACATCTAAAAAACACAGCTTGGAGAGCATAGGGCATTTCCACTCATGGGCGTATAAATTGGGAAAACTAAAAATCAGCAAGACACAGGCACCCCAAAGTTTAGGGCTGCTCTGTTGACAAGAACCCCCACTTCATTACACCTTAAATATCCTAGGAAAGCGAAAAATGGATAAAGAAGTTGGGGTCATCATGTACAATGGAATATCACTCAGCCATGAAATCAACGTCATAAGGCTAGTAGCAGCACGATGAGTGGATTTAGGTACGACGATTCTAAGTGAAATAAGTCACACAGAAAAAGACACTTATCATAAGATATCACTTAGAGAGGGAATGTAAAAACCGCTACACTTGAATTGAATTACAAAACAGAACAGAGTCACACGTTTAGAAAACACACTATGGCTGCTGAACGGGAAAGGTGAGGTGGGGTGATGCATAAAACAAGGGTTTCAAATTAGCTCCGATACCGTTCCATAAACCCAATATGTAAGAGACAAGACCTATTCCTTTTTCAGTGAACTGGACTCAACACCCCCTATTCACCGCACAAGAATATATCTGACTAGTAAGAATCTTCAAACCTATGTATTGATATCTCTCTGTAAGTGAGTCAAGGGGGTGTAAAGCGGCATAAACACAGCCGTGAAAAGCAGCTAAACCCCATTATAAAAATAAATTACTTTTCAAAACCCGTGAAACAAAGACAGTGAAAGAGAGAGAAATTCTTACAAAATTCGTTCAGGGGCTGTGATGCAACCTGGATTGACCATATCTAGACCCACAGCTGATTGAGACATAAGGGTGGACACTCTTGGGGCTGAGAGGTTCGGTGAGGTTGGGTGAGCCAACGCAGACCCTTTCAAGTAATACTGCATGGTACCCATCCCATGGGTCCCAAATCTCCAGGTTCAAGGGCATCTTCCTACGTCGAAAACAGGCATGAGAAACCCAGAAGATGGTACACCGTGTGATCGGGAAAGGTTTCTAAAACGCACCTCATTTCTCATCTCCTTTGCTCGGATTCGCCATTCCAGCCGATTTACTAGCCATCTCCCTCCTTGGAGAATCAGCACCTTTAACCTCCTGTTCCGTACAGGTTGCAATTTGTCCTGAGGATGAACGGGAAGAGGGGGAACCAATGAGAGACTAGCTCTAGGTGTTGGGACAGGCACAGGTCACTCTATTTTCCCATCAGGAAGAAGAATTAAGCACAAGCTCAGCCTGCCCCCCAGAACCAGAAGAGGGCCTGAAGCAATCCTGCGCTTTTGCGGCCAGCTCCCAAAAAAGCGAGTTGAAAAATGGAGCTCAGGGGCACTGCAATTCACAAACCTGCACAGTTTTAAATGATACCTCTCGTCCACAAATATACTAAGGGAAGGCAAGGAAGAGGCTTTGAAAGCAAGGCAGAATTGCAGGAAACAGATTTCAGGAGGTAGATTCGAATCGCCTTGAAAGCACATGAAAAGCGGCAAAACGTGGACAATGATGCCCT
This sequence comes from Balaenoptera acutorostrata, assembly GCF_949987535.1. Taxonomy (NCBI): domain Eukaryota; kingdom Metazoa; phylum Chordata; class Mammalia; order Artiodactyla; family Balaenopteridae; genus Balaenoptera; species Balaenoptera acutorostrata. The sequence goes on from NW_026645658.1 coordinate 43,589, forward strand.
TGGCCAAAAAGGGCGTATGCGTTTTTTCCTGAATATATTCAGGAAAAAACGCATACGCCCTTTTTGGCCAACCAAGCAACCTGGAAAGGCCAATCAGCGCTCCAAAGAAGTCTCGCTTCCCAGCGGGCAAAAGGGCCATGCGGAAAAAAGTGTCCAAACCAGAAATGCAGGACCGGCCATGGAGAAATGGGAGCCTTGCTACGCTGATGGGTGGGATGTAAATTGCCAACAGCCACTCTGGAGAAGTGTACGGTGTGTTCTGAAACATCTAAAAAACACAGCTTGGAGAGCATAGGGCACTTCCACTCATGGGCGTATAAATTGGGAAAACTAAAAATCAGCAAGACACAGGCACCCCAAAGTTTAGGGCTGCTCTGTGGACAAGAACCCCCACTTCATTACACCTTAAATATCCTAGGAAAGAGAAAAATGGATAAAGAAGTTGGGGTCCTCATGTACAATGGAATATCACTCAGCCATGAAATCAACGTCATAAGGCTAGTAGCAGCACGATGAGTGGATTTAGGTACGACGATTCTAAGTGAAATGAGTCACACAGAAAAAGACACTTATCATAAGATATCACTTCCAGAGGGAATGTAAAAACCGCTACACTTGAACTGAATTACAAAACAGAACAGAGTCACACGTTTAGAAAACACACTATGGCTGCTGAACGGGAAAGGTGAGGTGGGGTGATGCATAAAACAAGGGTTTCAAATTAGCTCCGATACCGTTCCATAAACCCAATATGTAAGAGACAAGACCTATTCCTTTTTCAGTGAACTGGACTCAACACCCCCTATTCACCGCACAAGAATATATCTGACTAGTAAGAATCTTCAAACCTATGTATTGATATCTCTCCGTAAGTGAGTCAAGGGGGTGTAAAGCGGCATAAACACAGCCGTGAAAAGCAGCTAAACCCCAATATAAAAATAAATTACTTTGCAAAACCCGTGAAACAAAGACAGTGAAAGAGAGAGAAATTCTTACAAAATTCGTTCAGGGGCTGTGATGCAACCTGGATTGACCATATCTAGACCCACAGCTGATTGAGACATAAGGGTGGACACTCTTGGGGCTGAGAGGTTCGGTGAGGTTGGGTGAGCCAACGCAGACCCTTTCAAGTAATACTGCATGGTACCCATCCCATGGGTCCCAAATCTCCAGGTTCAAGGGCATCTTCCTACGTCGAAAACAGGCATGAGAAACCCAGAAGATGGTACACCGTGTGATCGGGAAAGGTTTCTAAAACGCACCTCATTTCTCATCTCCTTTGCTCGGGTTCGCCATTCCAGCCGATTTACTAGCCATCTCCCTCCTTGGAGAATCAGCACCTTTAACCTCCTGTTCCGTACAGGTTGCAATTTGTCCTGAGGATGAACGGGAAGAGGGGGAACCAATGAGAGACTAGCTCTAGGTGTTGGGACAGGCACAGGTCACTCTATTTTCCCATCAGGAAGAAGAATTAAGCACAAGCTCAGCCTGCCCCCCAGAACCAGAAGAGGGCCTGAAGCAATCCTGCGCTTTGGCGGCCAGCTCCCAAAAAAGCGAGTTGAAAAATGGAGCTCAGGGGCACTGCAATTCACAAACCTGCAGAGTTTTAAATGATACCTCTCGTCCACAAATATACTAAGGGAAGGCAACGAAGAGGCTTTGAAAGCAAGGCAGAATTGCAGGAAACAGATTTCAGGAGGTAGATTCTTATCGCCTTGAAAGCACATGAAAAGCGGCAAAACGTGGACAATGATGCCCTTGGCCAAAAAGGGCGTATGCGTTTTTTCCTGAATATATTCAGGAAAAAACGCATACGCCCTTTTTGGCCAACCAAGCAACCTGGAAAGGCCAATCAGCGCTCCAAAGAAGTCTCGCTTCCCAGCGGGCAAAAGGGCCATGCGGAAAAAAGTGTCCAAACCAGAAATGCAGGACCGGCCATGGAGAAATGGGAGCCTTGCTACGCTGATGGGTGGGATGTAAATTGCCAACAGCCACTCTGGAGAAGTGTACGGTGTGTTCTGAAACATCTAAAAAACACAGCTTGGAGAGCATAGGGCACTTCCACTCATGGGCGTATAAATTGGGAAAACTAAAAATCAGCAAGACACAGGCACCCCAAAGTTTAGGGCTGCTCTGTTGACAAGAACCCCCACTTCATTACACCTTAAATATCCTAGGAAAGAGAAAAATGGATAAAGAAGTTGGGGTCCTCATGTACAATGGAATATCACTCACCCATGAAATCAACGTCATAAGGCTAGTAGCAGCACGATGAGTGGATTTAGGTACGACGATTCTAAGTGAAATAAGTCACACAGAAAAAGACACTTATCATAAGATATCACTTAGAGAGGGAATGTAAAAACCGCTACACTTGAACTGAATTACAAAACAGAACAGAGTCACACGTTTAGAAAACACACTATGGCTGCTGAACGGGAAATGTGAGGTGGGGTGATGCATAAAACAAGGGTTTCAAATTAGCTCCGATATCGTTCCATAAACCCAATATGTAAGAGACAAGACCTATTCCTTTTTCAGTGAACTGGACTCAACACCCCCTATTCACCGCACAAGAATATATCTGACTAGTAAGAATCTTCAAACCTATGTATTGATATCTCTCCGTAAGTGAGTCAAGGGGGTGTAAAGCGGCATAAACACAGCCGTGAAAAGCAGCTAAACCCCAATATAAAAATAAATTACTTTTCAAAACCCGTGAAACAAAGACAGTGAAAGATAGAGAAATTCTTACAAAATTCGTTCAGGGGCTGTGATGCAACCTGGATTGACCATATCTAGACCCACAGCTGATTGAGACATAAGGGTGGACACTCTTGGGGCTGAGAGGTTCGGTGAGGTTGGGTGAGCCAACGCAGACCCTTTCAAGTAATACTGCATGGTACCCATCCCATGGGTCCCAAATCTCCAGGTTCAAGGGCATCTTCCTACGTCGAAAACAGGCATGAGAAACCCAGAAGATGGTACACCGTGTGATCGGGAAAGGTTTCTAAAACGCACCTCATTTCTCATCTCCTTTGCTCGGGTTCGCCATTCCAGCCGATTTACTAGCCATCTCCCTCCTTGGAGAATCAGCACCTTTAACCTCCTGTTCCGTACAGGTTGCAATTTGTCCTGAGGATGAAGGGGAAGAGGGGGAACCAATGAGAGACTAGCTCTAGGGGTTGGGACAGGCACAGGTCACTCTATTTTCCCATCAGGAAGAAGAATTAAGCACAAGCTCAGCCTGCCCCCCAGAACCAGAAGAGGGCCTGAAGCAATCCTGCGCTTTTGCGGCCAGCTCCCAAAAAAGCGAGTTGAAAAATGGAGCTCAGGGGCACTGCAATTCACAAACCTGCACAGTTTTAAATGATACCTCTCGTCCACAAATATACTAAGGGAAGGCAACGAAGAGGCTTTGAAAGCAAGGCAGAATTGCAGGAAACAGATTTCAGGAGGTAGATTCGAATCGCCTTGAAAGCACATGAAAAGCGGCAAAACGTGGACAATGATGCCCTTGGCCAAAAAGGGCGTATGCGTTTTTTCCTGAATATATTCAGGAAAAAACGCATACGCCCTTTTTGGCCAACCAAGCAACCTGGAAAGGCCAATCAGCGCTCCAAAGAAGTCTCGCTTCCCAGCGGGCAAAAGGGCCATGCGGAAAAAAGTGTCCAACCCAGAAATGCAGGACCGGCCATGGAGAAATGGGAGCCTTGCTACGCTGATGGGTGGGATGTAAATTGCCAACAGCCACTCTGGAGAAGTGTACGGTGTGTTCTGAAACATCTAAAAAACACAGCTTGGAGAGCATAGGGCACTTCCACTCATGGGCGTATAAATTGGGAAAACTAAAAATCAGCAAGACACAGGCACCCCAAAGTTTAGGGCTGCTCTGTTGACAAGAACCCCCACTTCAATACACCTTAAATATCCTAGGAAAGAGAAAAATGGATAAAGAAGTTGTGGTCCTCATATACAATGGAATATCACTCACCCATGAAATCCACGTCATAAGCCTAGTAGCAGCACGATGAGTGGATTTAGGTACGACGATTCTAAGTGAAATAAGTCACACAGAAAAAGACACTTATCATAAGATATCACTTAGAGAGGGAATGTAAAAACCGCTACACTTGAACTGAATTACAAAACAGAACAGAGTCACACGTTTAGAAAACACACTATGGCTGCTGAACGGGAAAGGTGAGGTGGGGTGATGCATAAAACAAGGGTTTCAAATTAGCTCCGATACCGTTCCATAAACCCAATATGTAAGAGACAAGACCTATTCCTTTTTCAGTGAACTGGACTCAACACCCCCTATTCACCGCACAAGAATATATCTGACTAGTAAGAATCTTCAAACCTATGTATTGATATCTCTCCATAAGTGAGTCAAGGGGGTGTAAAGCGGCATAAACACAGCCGTGAAAAGCAGCTAAACCCCAATATAAAAATAAATTACTTTTCAAAACCCGTGAAACAAAGACAGTGAAAGAGAGAGAAATTCTTACAAAATTCGTTCAGGGGATGTGATGCAACCTGGATTGACCATATCTAGACCCACAGCTGATTGAGACATAAGGGTGGACACTCTTGGGGCTGAGAGGTTCGGTGAGGTTGGGTGAGCCAACGCAGACCCTTTCAAGTAATACTGCATGGTACCCATCCCATGGGTCCCAAATCTCCAGGTTCAAGGGCATCTTCCTACGTCGAAAACAGGCATGAGACACCCAGAAGATGGTACACCGTGTGATCGGGAAAGGTTTCTAAAACGCACCTCATTTCTCATCTCCTTTGCTCGGGTTCGCCATTCCAGCCGATTTACTAGACGTCTCCCTCCTTGGAGAATCAGCACCTTTAACCTCCTGTTCCGTACAGGTTGCAATTTGTCCTGAGGATGAACGGGAAGAGGGGGAACCAATGAGAGACTAGCTCTAGGTGTTGGGACAGGCACAGGTCACTCTATTTTGCCATCAGGAAGAAGAATTAAGCACAAGCTCAGCCTGCCCCCCAGAACCAGAAGAGGGCCTGAAGCAATCCTGCGCTTTGGCGGCCAGCTCCCAAAAAAGCGAGTTGAAAAATGGAGCTCAGGGGCACTGCAATTCACAAACCTGCAGAGTTTTAAATGATACCTCTCGTCCACAAATATACTAAGGGAATGCAACGAAGAGGCTTTGAAAGCAAGGCAGAATTGCAGGAAACAGATTTCAGGAGGTAGATTCTTATCGCCTTGAAAGCACATGAAAAGCGGCAAAACGTGGACAATGATGCCCTTGGCCAAAAAGGGCGTATGCGTTTTTTCCTGAATATATTCAGGAAAAAACGCATACGCCCTTTTTGGCCAACCAAGCAACCTGGAAAGGCCAATCAGCGCTCCAAAGAAGTCTCGCTTCCCAGCGGGCAAAAGGGCCATGCGGAAAAAAGTGTCCAAACCAGAAATGCAGGACTGGCCATGGAGAAATGGGAGCCTTGCTACGCTGATGGGTGGGATGTAAATTGCCAACAGCCACTCTGGAGAAGTGTACGGTGTGTTCTGAAACATCTAAAAAACACAGCTTGGAGAGCATAGGGCACTTCCACTCATGGGCGTATAAATTGGGAAAACTAAAAATCAGCAAGACACAGGCACCCCAAAGTTTAGGGCTGCTCTGTTGACAAGAACCCCCACTTCATTACACCTTAAATATCCTAGGAAAGAGAAAAATGGATAAAGAAGTTGGGGTCCTCATGTACAATGGAATATCACTCACCCATGAAATCAACGTCATAAGGCTAGTAGCAGCACGATGAGTGGATTTAGGTACGACGATTCTAAGTGAAATAAGTCACACAGAAAAAGACACTTATCATAAGATATCACTTAGAGAGGGAATGTAAAAACCGCTACACTTGAACTGAATTACAAAACAGAACAGAGTCACACGTTTAGAAAACACACTATGGCTGCTGAACGGGAAAGGTGAGGTGGGGTGATGCATAAAACAAGGGTTTCAAATTAGCTCCGATACCGTTCCATAAACCCAATATGTAAGAGACAAGACCTATTCCTTTTTCAGTGAACTGGACTCAACACCCCCTATTCACCGCACAAGAATATATCTGACTAGTAAGAATCTTCAAACCTATGTATTGATATCTCTCCGTAAGTGAGTCAAGGGGGTGTAAAGCGGCATAAACACAGCCGTGAAAAGCAGCTAAACCCCAATATAAAAATAAATTACTTTTCAAAACCCGTGAAACAAAGACAGTGAAAGAGAGAGAAATTCTTACAAAATTCGTTCAGGGGATGTGATGCAACCTGGATTGACCATATCTAGACCCACAGCTGATTGAGACATAAGGGTGGACACTCTTGGGGCTGAGAGGTTCGGTGAGGTTGGGTGAGCCAACGCAGACCCTTTCAAGTAATACTGCATGGTACCCATCCCATGGGTCCCAAATCTCCAGGTTCAAGGGCATCTTCCTACGTCGAAAACAGGCATGAGACACCCAGAAGATGGTACACCGTGTGATCGGGAAAGGTTTCTAAAACGCACCTCATTTCTCATCTCCTTTGCTCGGGTTCGCCATTCCAGCCGATTTACTAGACGTCTCCCTCCTTGGAGAATCAGCACCTTTAACCTCCTGTTCCGTACAGGTTGCAATTTGTCCTGAGGATGAACGGGAAGAGGGGGAACCAATGAGAGACTAGCTCTAGGTGTTGGGACAGGCACAGGTCACTCTATTTTGCCATCAGGAAGAAGAATTAAGCACAAGCTCAGCCTGCCCCCCAGAACCAGAAGAGGGCCTGAAGCAATCCTGCGCTTTGGCGGCCAGCTCCCAAAAAAGCGAGTTGAAAAATGGAGCTCAGGGGCACTGCAATTCACAAACCTGCAGAGTTTTAAATGATACCTCTCGTCCACAAATATACTAAGGGAATGCAACGAAGAGGCTTTGAAAGCAAGGCAGAATTGCAGGAAACAGATTTCAGGAGGTAGATTCTTATCGCCTTGAAAGCACATGAAAAGCGGCAAACGTGGACAATGATGCCCTTGGCCAAAAAGGGCGTATGCGTTTTTTCCTGAATATATTCAGGAAAAAACGCATATGCCCTTTTTGGCCAACCAAGCAACCTGGAAAGGCCAATCAGCGCTCCAAAGAAGTCTCGCTTCCCAGCGGGCAAAAGGGCCATGCGGAAAAAAGTGTCCAAACCAGAAATGCAGGACCGGCCATGGAGAAATGGGAGCCTTGCTACGCTGATGGGTGGGATGTAAATTGCCAACAGCCACTCTGGAGAAGTGTACGGTGTGTTCTGAAACATCTAAAAAACACAGCTTGGAGAGCATAGGGCACTTCCACTCATGGGCGTATAAATTGGGAAAACTAAAAATCAGCAAGACACAGGCACCCCAAAGTTTAGGGCTGCTCTGTTGACAAGAACCCCCACTTCATTACACCTTAAATATCCTAGGAAAGAGAAAAATGGATAAAGAAGTTGGGGTCCTCATGTACAATGGAATATCACTCACCCATGAAATCAACGTCATAAGGCTAGTAGCAGCACGATGAGTGGATTTAGGTACGACGATTCTAAGTGAAATAAGTCACACAGAAAAAGACACTTATCATAAGATATCACTTAGAGAGGGAATGTAAAAACCGCTACACTTGAACTGAATTACAAAACAGAACAGAGTCACACGTTTAGAAAACACACTATGGCTGCTGAACGGGAAAGGTGAGGTGGGGTGATGCATAAAACAAGGGTTTCAAATTAGCTCCGATACCGTTCCATAAACCCAATATGTAAGAGACAAGACCTATTCCTTTTTCAGTGAACTGGACTCAACACCCCCTATTCACCGCACAAGAATATATCTGACTAGTAAGAATCTTCAAACCTATGTATTGATATCTCTCCGTAAGTGAGTCAAGGGGGTGTAAAGCGGCATAAACACAGCCGTGAAAAGCAGCTAAACCCCAATATAAAAATAAATTACTTTTCAAAACCCGTGAAACAAAGACAGTGAAAGATAGAGAAATTCTTACAAAATTCGTTCAGGGGCTGTGATGCAACCTGGATTGACCATATCTAGACCCACAGCTGATTGAGACATAAGGGTGGACACTCTTGGGGCTGAGAGGTTCGGTGAGGTTGGGTGAGCCAACGCAGACCCTTTCAAGTAATACTGCATGGTACCCATCCCATGGGTCCCAAATCTCCAGGTTCAAGGGCATCTTCCTACGTCGAAAACAGGCATGAGAAACCCAGAAGATGGTACACCGTGTGATCGGGAAAGGTTTCTAAAACGCACCTCATTTCTCATCTCCTTTGCTCGGGTTCGCCATTCCAGCCGATTTACTAGCCATCTCCCTCCTTGGAGAATCAGCACCTTTAACCTCCTGTTCCGTACAGGTTGCAATTTGTCCTGAGGATGAAGGGGAAGAGGGGGAACCAATGAGAGACTAGCTCTAGGTGTTGGGACAGGCACAGGTCACTCTATTTTCCCATCAGGAAGAAGAATTAAGCACAAGCTCAGCCTGCCCCCCAGAACCAGAAGAGGGCCTGAAGCAATCCTGCGCTTTTGCGGCCAGCTCCCAAAAAAGCGAGTTGAAAAATGGAGCTCAGGGGCACTGCAATTCACAAACCTGCACAGTTTTAAATGATACCTCTCGTCCACAAATATACTAAGGGAAGGCAACGAAGAGGCTTTGAAAGCAAGGCAGAATTGCAGGAAACAGATTTCAGGAGGTAGATTCGAATCGCCTTGAAAGCACATGAAAAGCGGCAAAACGTGGACAATGATGCCCTTGGCCAAAAAGGGCGTATGCGTTTTTTCCTGAATATATTCAGGAAAAAACGCATACGCCCTTTTTGGCCAACCAAGCAACCTGGAAAGGCCAATCAGCGCTCCAAAGAAGTCTCGCTTCCCAGCGGGCAAAAGGGCCATGCGGAAAAAAGTGTCCAACCCAGAAATGCAGGACCGGCCATGGAGAAATGGGAGCCTTGCTACGCTGATGGGTGGGATGTAAATTGCCAACAGCCACTCTGGAGAAGTGTACGGTGTGTTCTGAAACATCTAAAAAACACAGCTTGGAGAGCATAGGGCACTTCCACTCATGGGCGTATAAATTGGGAAAACTAAAAATCAGCAAGACACAGGCACCCCAAAGTTTAGGGCTGCTCTGTTGACAAGAACCCCCACTTCAATACACCTTAAATATCCTAGGAAAGAGAAAAATGGATAAAGAAGTTGTGGTCCTCATATACAATGGAATATCACTCACCCATGAAATCCACGTCATAAGCCTAGTAGCAGCACGATGAGTGGATTTAGGTACGACGATTCTAAGTGAAATAAGTCACACAGAAAAAGACACTTATCATAAGATATCACTTAGAGAGGGAATGTAAAAACCGCTACACTTGAACTGAATTACAAAACAGAACAGAGTCACACGTTTAGAAAACACACTATGGCTGCTGAACGGGAAAGGTGAGGTGGGGTGATGCATAAAACAAGGGTTTCAAATTAGCTCCGATACCGTTCCATAAACCCAATATGTAAGAGACAAGACCTATTCCTTTTTCAGTGAACTGGACTCAACACCCCCTATTCACCGCACAAGAATATATCTGACTAGTAAGAATCTTCAAACCTATGTATTGATATCTCTCCGTAAGTGAGTCAAGGGGGTGTAAAGCGGCATAAACACAGCCGTGAAAAGCAGCTAAACCCCAATATAAAAATAAATTACTTTTCAAAACCCGTGAAACAAAGACAGTGAAAGAGAGAGAAATTCTTACAAAATTCGTTCAGGGGATGTGATGCAACCTGGATTGACCATATCTAGACCCACAGCTGATTGAGACATAAGGGTGGACACTCTTGGGGCTGAGAGGTTCGGTGAGGTTGGGTGAGCCAACGCAGACCCTTTCAAGTAATACTGCATGGTACCCATCCCATGGGTCCCAAATCTCCAGGTTCAAGGGCATCTTCCTACGTCGAAAACAGGCATGAGACACCCAGAAGATGGTACACCGTGTGATCGGGAAAGGTTTCTAAAACGCACCTCATTTCTCATCTCCTTTGCTCGGGTTCGCCATTCCAGCCGATTTACTAGACGTCTCCCTCCTTGGAGAATCAGCACCTTTAACCTCCTGTTCCGTACAGGTTGCAATTTGTCCTGAGGATGAACGGGAAGAGGGGGAACCAATGAGAGACTAGCTCTAGGTGTTGGGACAGGCACAGGTCACTCTATTTTGCCATCAGGAAGAAGAATTAAGCACAAGCTCAGCCTGCCCCCCAGAACCAGAAGAGGGCCTGAAGCAATCCTGCGCTTTGGCGGCCAGCTCCCAAAAAAGCGAGTTGAAAAATGGAGCTCAGGGGCACTGCAATTCACAAACCTGCAGAGTTTTAAATGATACCTCTCGTCCACAAATATACTAAGGGAATGCAACGAAGAGGCTTTGAAAGCAAGGCAGAATTGCAGGAAACAGATTTCAGGAGGTAGATTCTTATCGCCTTGAAAGCACATGAAAAGCGGCAAAACGTGGACAATGATGCCCTTGGCCAAAAAGGGCGTATGCGTTTTTTCCTGAATATATTCAGGAAAAAACGCATACGCCCTTTTTGGCCAACCAAGCAACCTGGAAAGGCCAATCAGCGCTCCAAAGAAGTCTCGCTTCCCAGCGGGCAAAAGGGCCATGCGGAAAAAAGTGTCCAAACCAGAAATGCAGGATTGGCCATGGAGAAATGGGAGCCTTGCTACGCTGATGGGTGGGATGTAAATTGCCAACAGCCACTCTGGAGAAGTGTACGGTGTGTTCTGAAACATCTAAAAAACACAGCTTGGAGAGCATAGGGCACTTCCACTCATGGGCGTATAAATTGGGAAAACTAAAAATCAGCAAGACACAGGCACCCCAAAGTTTAGGGCTGCTCTGTTGACAAGAACCCCCACTTCATTACACCTTAAATATCCTAGGAAAGAGAAAAATGGATAAAGAAGTTGGGGTCCTCATGTACAATGGAATATCACTCACCCATGAAATCAACGTCATAAGGCTAGTAGCAGCACGATGAGTGGATTTAGGTACGACGATTCTAAGTGAAATAAGTCACACAGAAAAAGACACTTATCATAAGATATCACTTAGAGAGGGAATGTAAAAACCGCTACACTTGAACTGAATTACAAAACAGAACAGAGTCACACGTTTAGAAAACACACTATGGCTGCTGAACGGGAAAGGTGAGGTGGGGTGATGCATAAAACAAGGGTTTCAAATTAGCTCCGATACCGTTCCATAAACCCAATATGTAAGAGACAAGACCTATTCCTTTTTCAGTGAACTGGACTCAACACCCCCTATTCACCGCACAAGAATATATCTGACTAGTAAGAATCTTCAAACCTATGTATTGATATCTCTCCGTAAGTGAGTCAAGGGGGTGTAAAGCGGCATAAACACAGCCGTGAAAAGCAGCTAAACCCCAATATAAAAATAAATTACTTTTCAAAACCCGTGAAACAAAGACAGTGAAAGATAGAGAAATTCTTACAAAATTCGTTCAGGGGCTGTGATGCAACCTGGATTGACCATATCTAGACCCACAGCTGATTGAGACATAAGGGTGGACACTCTTGGGGCTGAGAGGTTCGGTGAGGTTGGGTGAGCCAACGCAGACCCTTTCAAGTAATACTGCATGGTACCCATCCCATGGGTCCCAAATCTCCAGGTTCAAGGGCATCTTCCTACGTCGAAAACAGGCATGAGAAACCCAGAAGATGGTACACCGTGTGATCGGGAAAGGTTTCTAAAACGCACCTCATTTCTCATCTCCTTTGCTCGGGTTCGCCATTCCAGCCGATTTACTAGCCATCTCCCTCCTTGGAGAATCAGCACCTTTAACCTCCTGTTCCGTACAGGTTGCAATTTGTCCTGAGGATGAACGGGAAGAGGGGGAACCAATGAGAGACTAGCTCTAGGTGTTGGGACAGGCACAGGTCACTCTATTTTCCCATCAGGAAGAAGAATTAAGCACAAGCTCAGCCTGCCCCCCAGAACCAGAAGAGGGCCTGAAGCAATCCTGCGCTTTTGCGGCCAGCTCCCAAAAAAGCGAGTTGAAAAATGGAGCTCAGGGGCACTGCAATTCACAAACCTGCACAGTTTTAAATGATACCTCTCGTCCACAAATATACTAAGGGAAGGCAACGAAGAGGCTTTGAAAGCAAGGCAGAATTGCAGGAAACAGATTTCAGGAGGTAGATACTTATCGCCTTGAAAGCTCTTGAAAAGCGGAAAAACGTGGACAATGATGCCCTTGGCCAAAAAGGGCGTATGCGTTTTTTCCTGAATATATTCAGGAAAAAACGCATACGCCCTTTTTGGCCAACCAAGCAACCTGGAAAGGCCAATCAGCGCTCCAAAGAAGTCTCGCTTCCCAGCGGGCAAAAGGGCCATGCGGAAAAAAGTGTCCAAACCAGAAATGCAGGACCGGCCATGGAGAAATGGGAGCCTTGCTACGCTGATGGGTGGGATGTAAATTGCCAACAGCCACTCTGGAGAAGTGTACGGTGTGTTCTGAAACATCTAAAAAACACAGCTTGGAGAGCATAGGGCACTTCCACTCATGGGCGTATAAATTGGGAAAACTAAAAATCAGCAAGACACAGGCACCCCAAAGTTTAGGGCTGCTCTGTTGACAAGAACCCCCACTTCAATACACCTTAAATATCCTAGGAAAGAGAAAAATGGATAAAGAAGTTGTGGTCCTCATGTACAATGGAATATCACTCACCCATGAAATCCACGTCATAAGGCTAGTAGCAGCACGATGAGTGGATTTAGGTACGACGATTCTAAGTGAAATAAGTCACACAGAAAAAGACACTTATCATAAGATATCACTTAGAGAGGGAATGTAAAAACCGCTACACTTGAACTGAATTACAAAACAGAACAGAGTCACACGTTTAGAAAACACACTATGGCTGCTGAACGGGAAAGGTGAGGTGGGGTGATGCATAAAACAAGGGTTTCAAATTAGCTCCGATACCGTTCCATAAACCCAATATGTAAGAGACAAGACCTATTCCTTTTTCAGTGAACTGGACTCAACACCCCCTATTCACCGCACAAGAATATATCTGACTAGTAAGAATCTTCAAACCTATGTATTGATATCTCTCCGTAAGTGAGTCAAGGGGGTGTAAAGCGGCATAAACACAGCCGTGAAAAGCAGCTAAACCCCAATATAAAAATAAATTACTTTTCAAAACCCGTGAAACAAAGACAGTGAAAGAGAGAGAAATTCTTACAAAATTCGTTCAGGGGATGTGATGCAACCTGGATTGACCATATCTAGACCCACAGCTGATTGAGACATAAGGGTGGACACTCTTGGGGCTGAGAGGTTCGGTGAGGTTGGGTGAGCCAACGCAGACCCTTTCAAGTAATACTGCATGGTACCCATCCCATGGGTCCCAAATCTCCAGGTTCAAGGGCATCTTCCTACGTCGAAAACAGGCATGAGACACCCAGAAGATGGTACACCGTGTGATCGGGAAAGGTTTCTAAAACGCACCTCATTTCTCATCTCCTTTGCTCGGGTTCGCCATTCCAGCCGATTTACTAGACGTCTCCCTCCTTGGAGAATCAGCACCTTTAACCTCCTGTTCCGTACAGGTTGCAATTTGTCCTGAGGATGAACGGGAAGAGGGGGAACCAATGAGAGACTAGCTCTAGGTGTTGGGACAGGCACAGGTCACTCTATTTTGCCATCAGGAAGAAGAATTAAGCACAAGCTCAGCCTGCCCCCCAGAACCAGAAGAGGGCCTGAAGCAATCCTGCGCTTTGGCGGCCAGCTCCCAAAAAAGCGAGTTGAAAAATGGAGCTCAGGGGCACTGCAATTCACAAACCTGCAGAGTTTTAAATGATACCTCTCGTCCACAAATATACTAAGGGAATGCAACGAAGAGGCTTTGAAAGCAAGGCAGAATTGCAGGAAACAGATTTCAGGAGGTAGATTCTTATCGCCTTGAAAGCACATGAAAAGCGGCAAAACGTGGACAATGATGCCCTTGGCCAAAAAGGGCGTATGCGTTTTTTCCTGAATATATTCAGGAAAAAACGCATACGCCCTTTTTGGCCAACCAAGCAACCTGGAAAGGCCAATCAGCGCTCCAAAGAAGTCTCGCTTCCCAGCGGGCAAAAGGGCCATGCGGAAAAAAGTGTCCAAACCAGAAATGCAGGACCGGCCATGGAGAAATGGGAGCCTTGCTACGCTGATGGGTGGGATGTAAATTGCCAACAGCCACTCTGGAGAAGTGTACGGTGTGTTCTGAAACATCTAAAAAACACAGCTTGGAGAGCATAGGGCACTTCCACTCATGGGCGTATAAATTGGGAAAACTAAAAATCAGCAAGACACAGGCACCCCAAAGTTTAGGGCTGCTCTGTTGACAAGAACCCCCACTTCATTACACCTTAAATATCCTAGGAAAGAGAAAAATGGATAAAGAAGTTGGGGTCCTCATGTACAATGGAATATCACTCACCCATGAAATCAACGTCATAAGGCTAGTAGCAGCACGATGAGTGGATTTAGGTACGACGATTCTAAGTGAAATAAGTCACACAGAAAAAGACACTTATCATAAGATATCACTTAGAGAGGGAATGTAAAAACCGCTACACTTGAACTGAATTACAAAACAGAACAGAGTCACACGTTTAGAAAACACACTATGGCTGCTGAACGGGAAAGGTGAGGTGGGGTGATGCATAAAACAAGGGTTTCAAATTAGCTCCGATACCGTTCCATAAACCCAATATGTAAGAGACAAGACCTATTCCTTTTTCAGTGAACTGGACTCAACACCCCCTATTCACCGCACAAGAATATATCTGACTAGTAAGAATCTTCAAACCTATGTATTGATATCTCTCCGTAAGTGAGTCAAGGGGGTGTAAAGCGGCATAAACACAGCCGTGAAAAGCAGCTAAACCCCAATATAAAAATAAATTACTTTTCAAAACCCGTGAAACAAAGACAGTGAAAGATAGAGAAATTCTTACAAAATTCGTTCAGGGGCTGTGATGCAACCTGGATTGACCATATCTAGACCCACAGCTGATTGAGACATAAGGGTGGACACTCTTGGGGCTGAGAGGTTCGGTGAGGTTGGGTGAGCCAACGCAGACCCTTTCAAGTAATACTGCATGGTACCCATCCCATGGGTCCCAAATCTCCAGGTTCAAGGGCATCTTCCTACGTCGAAAACAGGCATGAGAAACCCAGAAGATGGTACACCGTGTGATCGGGAAAGGTTTCTAAAACGCACCTCATTTCTCATCTCCTTTGCTCGGGTTCGCCATTCCAGCCGATTTACTAGCCATCTCCCTCCTTGGAGAATCAGCACCTTTAACCTCCTGTTCCGTACAGGTTGCAATTTGTCCTGAGGATGAAGGGGAAGAGGGGGAACCAATGAGAGACTAGCTCTAGGTGTTGGGACAGGCACAGGTCACTCTATTTTCCCATCAGGAAGAAGAATTAAGCACAAGCTCAGCCTGCCCCCCAGAACAAGAAGAGGGCCTGAAGCAATCCTGCGCTTTTGCGGCCAGCTCCCAAAAAAGCGAGTTGAAAAATGGAGCTCAGGGGCACTGCAATTCACAAACCTGCACAGTTTTAAATGATACCTCTCGTCCACAAATATACTAAGGGAAGGCAACGAAGAGGCTTTGAAAGCAAGGCAGAATTGCAGGAAACAGATTTCAGGAGGTAGATACTTATCGCCTTGAAAGCTCTTGAAAAGCGGAAAAACGTGGACAATGATGCCCTTGGCCAAAAAGGGCGTATGCGTTTTTTCCTGAATATATTCAGGAAAAAACGCATACGCCCTTTTTGGCCAACCAAGCAACCTGGAAAGGCCAATCAGCGCTCCAAAGAAGTCTCGCTTCCCAGCGGGCAAAAGGGCCATGCGGAAAAAAGTGTCCAAACCAGAAATGCAGGACCGGCCATGGAGAAATGGGAGCCTTGCTACGCTGATGGGTGGGATGTAAATTGCCAACAGCCACTCTGGAGAAGTGTACGGTGTGTTCTGAAACATCTAAAAAACACAGCTTGGAGAGCATAGGGCACTTCCACTCATGGGCGTATAAATTGGGAAAACTAAAAATCAGCAAGACACAGGCACCCCAAAGTTTAGGGCTGCTCTGTTGACAAGAACCCCCACTTCAATACACCTTAAATATCCTAGGAAAGAGAAAAATGGATAAAGAAGTTGGGGTCCTCATGTACAATGGAATATCACTCACCCATGAAATCAACGTCATAAGGCTAGTAGCAGCACGATGAGTGGATTTAGGTACGACGATTCTAAGTGAAATAAGTCACACAGAAAAAGACACTTATCATAAGATATCACTTAGAGAGGGAATGTAAAAACCGCTACACTTGAACTGAATTACAAAACAGAACAGAGTCACACGTTTAGAAAACACACTATGGCTGCTGAACGGGAAAGGTGAGGTGGGGTGATGCATAAAACAAGGGTTTCAAATTAGCTCCGATACCGTTCCATAAACCCAATATGTAAGAGACAAGACCTATTCCTTTTTCAGTGAACTGGACTCAACACCCCCTATTCACCGCACAAGAATATATCTGACTAGTAAGAATCTTCAAACCTATGTATTGATATCTCTCCGTAAGTGAGTCAAGGGGGTGTAAAGCGGCATAAACACAGCCGTGAAAAGCAGCTAAACCCCAATATAAAAATAAATTACTTTTCAAAACCCGTGAAACAAAGACAGTGAAAGAGAGAGAAATTCTTACAAAATTCGTTCAGGGGCTGTGATGCAACCTGGATTGACCATATCTAGACCCACAGCTGATTGAGACATAAGGGTGGACACTCTTGGGGCTGAGAGGTTCGGTGAGGTTGGGTGAGCCAACGCAGACCCTTTCAAGTAATACTGCATGGTACCCATCCCATGGGTCCCAAATCTCCAGGTTCAAGGGCATCTTCCTACGTCGAAAACAGGCATGAGAAACCCAGAAGATGGTACACCGTGTGATCGGGAAAGGTTTCTAAAACGCACCTCATTTCTCATCTCCTTTGCTCGGGTTCGCCATTCCAGCCGATTTACTAGCCGTCTCCCTCCTTGGAGAATCAGCACCTTTAACCTCCTGTTCCGTACAGGTTGCAATTTGTCCTGAGGATGAAGGGGAAGAGGGGGAACCAATGAGAGACTAGCTCTAGGTGTTGGGACAGGCACAGGTCACTCTATTTTCCCATCAGGAAGAAGAATTAAGCACAAGCTCAGCCTGCCCCCCAGAACCAGAAGAGGGCCTGAAGCAATCCTGCGCTTTGGCGGCCAGCTCCCAAAAAAGCGAGTTGAAAAATGGAGCTCAGGGGCACTGCAATTCACAAACCTGCAGAGTTTTAAATGATACCTCTCGTCCACAAATATACTAAGGGAAGGCAACGAAGAGGCTTTGAAAGCAAGGCAGAATTGCAGGAAACAGATTTCAGGAGGTAGATTCTTATCGCCTTGAAAGCACATGAAAAGCGGCAAAACGTGGACAATGATGCCCTTGGCCAAAAAGGGCGTATGCGTTTTTTCCTGAATATATTCAGGAAAAAACGCATACGCCCTTTTTGGCCAACCAAGCAACCTGGAAAGGCCAATCAGCGCTCCAAAGAAGTCTCGCTTCCCAGCGGGCAAAAGGGCCATGCGGAAAAAAGTGTCCAAACCAGAAATGCAGGACCGGCCATGGAGAAATGGGAGCCTTGCTACGCTGATGGGTGGGATGTAAATTGCCAACAGCCACTCTGGAGAAGTGTACGGTGTGTTCTGAAACATCTAAAAAACACAGCTTGGAGAGCATAGGGCACTTCCACTCATGGGCGTATAAATTGGGAAAACTAAAAATCAGCAAGACACAGGCACCCCAAAGTTTAGGGCTGCTCTGTTGACAAGAACCCCCACTTCATTACACCTTAAATATCCTAGGAAAGAGAAAAATGGATAAAGAAGTTGTGGTCCTCATGTACAATGGAATATCACTCACCCATGAAATCAACGTCATAAGGCTAGTAGCAGCACGATGAGTGGATTTAGGTACGACGATTCTAAGTGAAATAAGTCACACAGAAAAAGACACTTATCATAAGATATGACTTAGAGAGGGAATGTAAAAACCGCTACACTTGAACTGAATTACAAAACAGAACAGAGTCACACGTTTAGAAAACACACTATGGCTGCTGAACGGGAAAGGTGAGGTGGGGTGATGCATAAAACAAGGGTTTCAAATTAGCTCCGATACCGTTCCATAAACCCAATATGTAAGAGACAAGACCTATTCCTTTTTCAGTGAACTGGACTCAACACCCCCTATTCACCGCACAAGAATATATCTGACTAGGAAGAATCTTCAAACCTATGTATTGATATCTCTCCGTAAGTGAGTCAAGGGGGTGTAAAGCGGAATAAACACAGCCGTGAAAAGCAGCTAAACCCCATTATAAAAATAAATTACTTTTCAAAACCCGTGAAACAAAGACAGTGAAAGAGAGAGAAATTCTTACAAAATTCGTTCAGGGGCTGTGATGCAACCTGGATTGACCATATCTAGACCCACAGCTGATTGAGACATAAGGGTGGACACTCTTGGGGCTGAGAGGTTCGGTGAGGTTGGGTGAGCCAACGCAGACCCTTTCAAGTAATACTGCATGGTACCCATCCCATGGGTCCCAAATCTCCAGGTTCAAGGGCATCTTCCTACGTCGAAAACAGGCATGAGAAACCCAGAAGATGGTACACCGTGTGATCGGGAAAGGTTTCTAAAACGCACCTCATTTCTCATCTCCTTTGCTCGGGTTCGCCATTCCAGCCGATTTACTAGCCATCTCCCTCCTTGGAGAATCAGCACCTTTAACCTCCTGTTCCGTACAGGTTGCAATTTGTCCTGAGGATGAAGGGGAAGAGGGGGAACCAATGAGAGACTAGCTCTAGGTGTTGGGACAGGCACAGGTCACTCTATTTTCCCATCAGGAAGAAGAATTAAGCACAAGCTCAGCCTGCCCCCCAGAACCAGAAGAGGGCCTGAAGCAATCCTGCGCTTTTGCGGCCAGCTCCCAAAAAAGCGAGTTGAAAAATGGAGCTCAGGGGCACTGCAATTCACAAACCTGCACAGTTTTAAATGATACCTCTCGTCCACAAATATACTAAGGGAAGGCAACGAAGAGGCTTTGAAAGCAAGGCAGAATTGCAGGAAACAGATTTCAGGAGGTAGATTCTTATCGCCTTGAAAGCACTTGAAAAGCGGCAAAACGTGGACAATGATGCCCTTGGCCAAAAAGGGCGTATGCGTTTTTTCCTGAATATATTCAGGAAAAAACGCATACGCCCTTTTTGGCCAACCAAGCAACCTGGAAAGGCCAATCAGCGCTCCAAAGAAGTCTCGCTTCCCAGCGGGCAAAAGGGCCATGCGGAAAAAAGTGTCCAAACCAGAAATGCAGGACCGGCCATGGAGAAATGGGAGCCTTGCTACGCTGATGGGTGGGATGTAAATTGCCAACAGCCACTCTGGAGAAGTGTACGGTGTGTTCTGAAACATCTAAAAAACACAGCTTGGAGAGCATAGGGCACTTCCACTCATGGGCGTATAAATTGGGAAAACTAAAAATCAGCAAGACACAGGCACCCCAAAGTTTAGGGCTGCTCTGTTGACAAGAACCCCCACTTCATTACACCTTAAATATCCTAGGAAAGAGAAAAATGGATAAAGAAGTTGGGGTCCTCATGTACAATGGAATATCACTCAGCCATGAAATCCACGTCATAAGGCTAGTAGCAGCACGATGAGTGGATTTAGGTACGACGATTCTAAGTGAAATAAGTCACACAGAAAAGACACTTATCATAAGATATCACTTAGAGAGGGAATGTAAAAACCGCTACACTTGAACTGAATTGCAAAACAGAACAGAGTCACACGTTTAGGAAACACACTATGGCTGCTGAACGGGAAAGGTGAGGTGGGGTGATGCATAAAACAAGGGTTTCAAATTAGCTCCGATACCGTTCCATAAACCCAATATGTAAGAGACAAGACCTATTCCTTTTTCAGTGAACTGGACTCAACACCCCCTATTCACCGCACAAGAATATATCTGACTAGTAAGAATCTTCAAACCTATGTATTGATAGCTCTCTGTAAGTGAGTCAAGGGGGTGTAAAGCGGCATAAACACAGCCGTGAAAAGCAGCTAAACCCCATTATAAAAATAAATTACTTTTCAAAACCCGTGAAACAAAGACAGTGAAAGAGAGAGAAATTCGTACAAAATTCGTTCAGGGGCTGTGATGCAACCTGGATTGACCATATCTAGACCCACAGCTGATTGAGACATAAGGGTGGACACTCTTGGGGCTGAGAGGTTCGGTGAGGTTGGGTGAGCCAACGCAGACCCTTTCAAGTAATACTGCATGGTACCCATCCCATGGGTCCCAAATCTCCAGGTTCAAGGGCATCTTCCTACGTCGAAAACAGGCATGAGAAACCCAGAAGATGGTACACCGTGTGATCGGGAAAGGTTTCTAAAACGCACCTCATTTCTCATCTCCTTTGCTCGGGTTCGCCATTCCAGCCGATTTACTAGCCGTCTCCCTCCTTGGAGAATCAGCACCTTTAACCTCCTGTTCCGTACAGGTTGCAATTTGTCCTGAGGATGAACGGGAAGAGGGGGAAGCAATGAGAGACTAGCTCTAGGTGTTGGGACAGGCACAGGTCACTCTATTTTCCCATCAGGAAGAAGAATTAAGCACAAGCTCAGCCTGCCCCCCAGAACCAGAAGAGGGCCTGAAGCAATCCTGCGCTTTTGCGGCCAGCTCCCAAAAAAGCGACTGGAAAAATGGAGCTCAGGGGCACTGCAATTCACAAACCTGCACAGTTTTAAATGATACCTCTCGTCCACAAATATACTAAGGGAAGGCAACGAAGAGGCTTTGAAAGCAAGGCAGAATTGCAGGAAACAGATTTCAGGAGGTAGATTCGAATCGCCTTGAAAGCACATGAAAAGCCGCAAAACGTGGACAATGATGCCCTTGGCCAAAAAGGGCGTATGCGTTTTTTCCTGAATATATTCAGGAAAAAACGCATACGCCCTTTTTGGCCAACCAAGCAACCTGGAAAGGCCAATCAGCGCTCCAAAGAAGTCTCGCTTCCCAGCGGGCAAAAGGGCCATGCGGAAAAAAGTGTCCAAACCAGAAATGCAGGACCGGCCATGGAGAAATGGGAGCCTTGCTACGCTGATGGGTGGGATGTAAATTGCCAACAGCCACTCTGGAGAAGTGTACGGTGTGTTCTGAAACATCTAAAAAACACAGCTTGGAGAGCATAGGGCACTTCCACTCATGGGCGTATAAATTGGGAAAACTAAAAATCAGCAAGACACAGGCACCCCAAAGTTTAGGGCTGCTCTGTTGACAAGAACCCCCACTTCATTACACCTTAAATATCCTAGGAAAGAGAAAAATGGATAAAGAAGTTGGGGTCCTCATGTACAATGGAATATCACTCAGCCATGAAATCAACGTCATAAGGCTAGTAGCAGCACGATGAGTGGATTTAGGTACGAAGATTCTAAGTGAAATAAGTCACACAGAAAAAGACACTTATCATAAGATATCACTTAGAGAGGGAATGTAAAAACCGCTACACTTGAACTGAATTGCAAAACAGAACAGAGTCACACGTTTAGGAAACACACTATGGCTGCTGAACGGGAAAGGTGAGGTGGGGTGATGCATAAAACAAGGGTTTCAAATTAGCTCCGATACCGTTCCATAAACCCAATATGTAAGAGACAAGACCTATTCCTTTTTCAGTGAACTGGACTCAACACCCCCTATTCACCGCACAAGAATATATCTGACTAGTAAGAATCTTCAAACCTATGTATTGATATCTCTCCGTAAGTGAGTCAAGGGGGTGTAAAGCGGCATAAACACAGCCGTGAAAAGCAGCTAAACCCCAATATAAAAATAAATTACTTTTCAAAACCCGTGAAACAAAGACAGTGAAAGAGAGAGAAATTCTTACAAAATTCGTTCAGGGGCTGTGATGCAACCTGGATTGACCATATCTAGACCCACAGCTGATTGAGACATAAGGGTGGACACTCTTGGGGCTGAGAGGTTCGGTGAGGTTGGGTGAGCCAACGCAGACCCTTTCAAGTAATACTGCATGGTACCCATCCCATGGGTCCCAAATCTCCAGGTTCAAGGGCATCTTCCTACGTCGAAAACAGGCATGAGAAACCCAGAAGATGGTACACCGTGTGATCGGGAAAGGTTTCTAAAACGCACCTCATTTCTCAACTCCTTTGCTCGGGTTCGCCATTCCAGCCGATTTACTAGCCATCTCCCTCCTTGGAGAATCAGCACCTTTAACCTCCTGTTCCGTACAGGTTGCAATTTGTCCTGAGGATGAACGGGAATAGGGGGAACCAATGAGAGACTAGCTCTAGGTGTTGGGACAGGCACAGGTCACTCTATTTTCCCATCAGGAAGAAGAATTAAGCACAAGCTCAGCCTGCCCCCCAGAACCAGAAGAGGGCCTGAAGCAATCCTGCGCTTTTGCGGCCAGCTCCCAAAAAAGCGAGTTGAAAAATGGAGCTCAGGGGCACTGCAATTCACAAACCTGCAGAGTTTTAAATGATACCTCTCGTCCACAAATATACTAAGGGAAGGCAACGAAGAGGCTTTGAAAGCAAGGCAGAATTGCAGGAAACAGATTTCAGGAGGTAGATTCGAATCGCCTTGAAAGCACATGAAAAGCGGCAAAACGTGGACAATGATGCCCTTGGCCAAAAAGGGCGTATGCGTTTTTTCCTGAATATATTCAGGAAAAAACGCATACGCCCTTTTTGGCCAAACAAGCAACCTGGAAAGGCCAATCAGCGCTCCAAAGAAGTCTCGCTTCCCAGCGGGCAAAAGGGCCATGCGGAAAAAAGTGTCCAAACCAGAAATGCAGGACCGGCCATGGAGAAATGGGAGCCTTGCTTCGCTGATGGGTGGGATGTAAATTGCCAACAGCCACTCTGGAGAAGTGTACGGTGTGTTCTGAAACATCTAAAAAACACAGCTTGGAGAGCATAGGGCACTTCCACTCATGGGCGTATAAATTGGGAAAACTAAAAATCAGCAAGACACAGGCACCCCAAAGTTTAGGGCTGCTCTGTTGACAAGAACCCCCACTTCATTACACCTTAAATATCCTAGGAAAGAGAAAAATGGATAAAGAAGTGGTGGTCCTCATGTACAATGGAATATCACTCAGCCATGAAATCCACGTCATAAGGCTAGTAGCAGCACGATGAGTGGATTTAGGTACGACGATTCTAAGTGAAATAAGTCACACAGAAAAGACACTTATCATAAGATATCACTTAGAGGCGGAATGTAAAAACCGCTACACTTGAACTGAATTGCAAAACAGAACAGAGTCACACGTTTAGGAAACACACTATGGCTGCTGAACGGGAAAGGTGAGGTGGGGTGATGCATAAAACAAGGGTTTCAAATTAGCTCCGATACCGTTCCATAAACCCAATATGTAAGAGACAAGACCTATTCCTTTTTCAGTGAACTGGACTCAACACCCCCTATTCACCGCACAAGAATATATCTGACTAGTAAGAATCTTCAAACCTATGTATTGATATCTCTCCGTAAGTGAGTCAAGGGGGTGTAAAGCGGCATAAACACAGCCGTGAAAAGCAGCTAAACCCCATTATAAAAATAAATTACTTTTCAAAACCCGTGAAACAAAGACAGTGAAAGAGAGAGAAATTTTTACAAAATTCGTTCAGGGGCTGTGATGCAACCTGGATTGACCATATCTAGACCCACAGCTGATTGAGACATAAGGGTGGACACTCTTGGGGCTGAGAGGTTCGGTGAGGTTGGGTGAGCCAACGCAGACCCTTTCAAGTAATACTGCATGGTACCCATCCCATGGGTCCCAAATCTCCAGGTTCAAGGGCATCTTCCTACGTCGAAAACAGGCATGAGAAACCCAGAAGATGGTACACCGTGTGATCGGGAAAGGTTTCTAAAACGCACCTCATTTCTCATCTCCTTTGCTCGGGTTCGCCATTCCAGCCGATTTACTAGCCATCTCCCTCCTTGGAGAATCAGCACCTTTAACCTCCTGTTCCGTACAGGTTGCAATTTGTCCTGAGGATGAACGGGAAGAGGGGGAACCAATGAGAGACTAGCTCTAGGTGTTGGGACAGGCACAGGTCACTCTATTTTCCCATCAGGAAGAAGAATTAAGCACAAGCTCAGCCTGCCCCCCAGAACCAGAAGAGGGCCTGAAGCAATCCTGCGCTTTTGCGGCCAGCTCCCAAAAAAGCGAGTTGAAAAATGGAGCTCAGGGGCACTGCAATTCACAAACCTGCACAGTTTTAAATGATACCTCTCGTCCACAAATATACTAAGGGAAGGCAACGAAGAGGCTTTGAAAGCAAGGCAGAATTGCAGGAAACAGATTTCAGGAGGTAGATTCGAATCGCCTTGAAAGCACATGAAAAGCGGCAAAACGTGGACAATGATGCCCTTGGCCAAAAAGGGCGTATGCGTTTTTTCCTGAATATATTCAGGAAAAAACGCATACGCCCTTTTTGGCCAACCAAGCAACCTGGAAAGGCCAATCAGCGCTCCAAAGAAGTCTCGCTTCCCAGCGGGCAAAAGGGCCATGCGGAAAAAAGTGTCCAAACCAGAAATGCAGGACCGGCCATGGAGAAATGGGAGCCTTGCTACGCTGATGGGTGGGATGTAAATTGCCAACAGCCACTCTGGAGAAGTGTACGGTGTGTTCTGAAACATCTAAAAAACACAGCTTGGAGAGCATAGGGCACTTCCACTCATGGGCGTATAAATTGGGAAAACTAAAAATCAGCAAGACACAGGCACCCCAAAGTTTAGGGCTGCTCTGTTGACAAGAACCCCCACTTCATTACACCTTAAATATCCTAGGAAAGAGAAAAATGGATAAAGAAGTTGGGGTCCTCATGTACAATGGAATATCACTCACCCATGAAATCAACGTCATAAGGCTAGTAGCAGCACGATGAGTGGATTTAGGTACGACGATTCTAAGTGAAATAAGTCACACAGAAAAAGACACTTATCATAAGATATCACTTAGAGAGGGAATGTAAAAACCGCTACACTTGAACTGAATTACAAAACAGAACAGAGTCACACGTTTAGAAAACACACTATGGCTGCTGAACGGGAAAGGTGAGGTGGGGTGATGCATAAAACAAGGGTTTCAAATTAGCTCCGATACCGTTCCATAAACCCAATATGTAAGAGACAAGACCTATTCCTTTTTCAGTGAACTGGACTCAACACCCCCTATTCACCGCACAAGAATATATCTGACTAGTAAGAATCTTCAAACCTATGTATTGATATCTCTCCGTAAGTGAGTCAAGGGGGTGTAAAGCGGCATAAACACAGCCGTGAAAAGCAGCTAAACCCCATTATAAAAATAAATTACTTTTCAAAACCCGTGAAACAAAGACAGTGAAAGAGAGAGAAATTCTTACAAAATTCGTTCAGGGGCTGTGATGCAACCTGGATTGACCATATCTAGACCCACAGCTGATTGAGACATAAGGGTGGACACTCTTGGGGCTGAGAGGTTCGGTGAGGTTGGGTGAGCCAACGCAGACCCTTTCAAGTAATACTGCATGGTACCCATCCCATGGGTCCCAAATCTCCAGGTTCAAGGGCATCTTCCTACGTCGAAAACAGGCATGAGAAACCCAGAAGATGGTACACCGTGTGATCGGGAAAGGTTTCTAAAACGCACCTCATTTCTCATCTCCTTTGCTCGGGTTCGCCATTCCAGCCGATTTACTAGCCATCTCCCTCCTTGGAGAATCAGCACCTTTAACCTCCTGTTCCGTACAGGTTGCAATTTGTCCTGAGGATGAAGGGGAAGAGGGGGAACCAATGAGAGACTAGCTCTAGGTGTTGGGACAGGCACAGGTCACTCTATTTTCCCATCAGGAAGAAGAATTAAGCACAAGCTCAGCCTGCCCCCCAGAACCAGAAGAGGGCCTGAAGCAATCCTGCGCTTTTGCGGCCAGCTCCCAAAAAAGCGAGTTGAAAAATGGAGCTCAGGGGCACTGCAATTCACAAACCTGCACAGTTTTAAATGATACCTCTCGTCCACAAATATACTAAGGGAAGGCAACGAAGAGGCTTTGAAAGCAAGGCAGAATTGCAGGAAACAGATTTCAGGAGGTAGATTCGAATCGCCTTGAAAGCACATGAAAAGCGGCAAAACGTGGACAATGATGCCCTTGGCCAAAAAGGGCGTATGCGTTTTTTCCTGAATATATTCAGGAAAAAACGCATACGCCCTTTTTGGCCAACCAAGCAACCTGGAAAGGCCAATCAGCGCTCCAAAGAAGTCTCGCTTCCCAGCGGGCAAAAGGGCCATGCGGAAAAAAGTGTCCAAACCAGAAATGCAGGACCGGCCATGGAGAAATGGGAGCCTTGCTACGCTGATGGGTGGGATGTAAATTGCCAACAGCCACTCTGGAGAAGTGTACGGTGTGTTCTGAAACATCTAAAAAACACAGATTGGAGAGCATAGGGCACTTCCACTCATGGGCGTATAAATTGGGAAAACTAAAAATCAGCAAGACACAGGCACCCCAAAGTTTAGGGCTGCTCTGTTGACAAGAACCCCCACTTCATTACACCTTAAATATCCTAGGAAAGAGAAAAATGGATAAAGAAGTTGGGGTCCTCATGTACAATGGAATATCACTCACCCATGAAATCAACGTCATAAGGCTAGTAGCAGCACGATGAGTGGATTTAGGTACGACGATTCTAAGTGAAATAAGTCACACAGAAAAAGACACTTATCATAAGATATCACTTAGAGAGGGAATGTAAAAACCGCTACACTTGAACTGAATTACAAAACAGAACAGAGTCACACGTTTAGAAAACACACTATGGCTGCTGAACGGGAAAGGTGAGGTGGGGTGATGCATAAAACAAGGGTTTCAAATTAGCTCCGATACCGTTCCATAAACCCAATATGTAAGAGACAAGACCTATTCCTTTTTCAGTGAACTGGACTCAACACCCCCTATTCACCGCACAAGAATATATCTGACTAGTAAGAATCTTCAAACCTATGTATTGATATCTCTCCGTAAGTGAGTCAAGGGGGTGTAAAGCGGCATAAACACAGCCGTGAAAAGCAGCTAAACCCCAATATAAAAATAAATTACTTTTCAAAACCCGTGAAACAAAGACAGTGAAAGAGAGAGAAATTCTTACAAAATTCGTTCAGGGGCTGTGATGCAACCTGGATTGACCATATCTAGACCCACAGCTGATTGAGACATAAGGGTGGACACTCTTGGGGCTGAGAGGTTCGGTGAGGTTGGGTGAGCCAACGCAGACCCTTTCAAGTAATACTGCATGGTACCCATCCCATGGGTCCCAAATCTCCAGGTTCAAGGGCATCTTCCTACGTCGAAAACAGGCATGAGACACCCAGAAGATGGTACACCGTGTGATCGGGAAAGGTTTCTAAAACGCACCTCATTTCTCATCTCCTTTGCTCGGGTTCGCCATTCCAGCCGATTTACTAGCCGTCTCCCTCCTTGGAGAATCAGCACCTTTAACCTCCTGTTCCGTACAGGTTGCAATTTGTCCTGAGGATGAACGGGAAGAGGGGGAACCAATGAGAGACTAGCTCTAGGTGTTGGGACAGGCACAGGTCACTCTATTTTGCCATCAGGAAGAAGAATTAAGCACAAGCTCAGCCTGCCCCCCAGAACCAGAAGAGGGCCTGAAGCAATCCTGCGCTTTGGCGGCCAGCTCCCAAAAAAGCGAGTTGAAAAATGGAGCTCAGGGGCACTGCAATTCACAAACCTGCAGAGTTTTAAATGATACCTCTCGTCCACAAATATACTAAGGGAAGGCAACGAAGAGGCTTTGAAAGCAAGGCAGAATTGCAGGAAACAGATTTCAGGAGGTAGATTCTTATCGCCTTGAAAGCACATGAAAAGCGGCAAAACGTGGACAATGATGCCCTTGGCCAAAAAGGGCGTATGCGTTTTTTCCTGAATATATTCAGGAAAAAACGCATACGCCCTTTTTGGCCAACCAAGCAACCTGGAAAGGCCAATCAGCGCTCCAAAGAAGTCTCGCTTCCCAGCGGGCAAAAGGGCCATGCGGAAAAAAGTGTCCAAACCAGAAATGCAGGACCGGCCATGGAGAAATGGGAGCCTTGCTACGCTGATGGGTGGGATGTAAATTGCCAACAGCCACTCTGGAGAAGTGTACGGTGTGTTCTGAAACATCTAAAAAACACAGCTTGGAGAGCATAGGGCACTTCCACTCATGGGCGTATAAATTGGGAAAACTAAAAATCAGCAAGACACAGGCACCCCAAAGTTTAGGGCTGCTCTGTTGACAAGAACCCCCACTTCATTACACCTTAAATATCCTAGGAAAGAGAAAAATGGATAAAGAAGTTGGGGTCCTCATGTACAATGGAATATCACTCACCCATGAAATCAACGTCATAAGGCTAGTAGCAGCACGATGAGTGGATTTAGGTACGACGATTCTAAGTGAAATAAGTCACACAGAAAAAGACACTTATCATAAGATATCACTTAGAGAGGGAATGTAAAAACCGCTACACTTGAACTGAATTACAAAACAGAACAGAGTCACACGTTTAGAAAACACACTATGGCTGCTGAACGGGAAAGGTGAGGTGGGGTGATGCATAAAACAAGGGTTTCAAATTAGCTCCGATACCGTTCCATAAACCCAATATGTAAGAGACAAGACCTATTCCTTTTTCAGTGAACTGGACTCAACACCCCCTATTCACCGCACAAGAATATATCTGACTAGTAAGAATCTTCAAACCTATGTATTGATATCTCTCCGTAAGTGAGTCAAGGGGGTGTAAAGCGGCATAAACACAGCCGTGAAAAGCAGCTAAACCCCAATATAAAAATAAATTACTTTTCAAAACCCGTGAAACAAAGACAGTGAAAGATAGAGAAATTCTTACAAAATTCGTTCAGGGGCTGTGATGCAACCTGGATTGACCATATCTAGACCCACAGCTGATTGAGACATAAGGGTGGACACTCTTGGGGCTGAGAGGTTCGGTGAGGTTGGGTGAGCCAACGCAGACCCTTTCAAGTAATACTGCATGGTACCCATCCCATGGGTCCCAAATCTCCAGGTTCAAGGGCATCTTCCTACGTCGAAAACAGGCATGAGAAACCCAGAAGATGGTACACCGTGTGATCGGGAAAGGTTTCTAAAACGCACCTCATTTCTCATCTCCTTTGCTCGGGTTCGCCATTCCAGCCGATTTACTAGCCATCTCCCTCCTTGGAGAATCAGCACCTTTAACCTCCTGTTCCGTACAGGTTGCAATTTGTCCTGAGGATGAAGGGGAAGAGGGGGAACCAATGAGAGACTAGCTCTAGGTGTTGGGACAGGCACAGGTCACTCTATTTTCCCATCAGGAAGAAGAATTAAGCACAAGCTCAGCCTGCCCCCCAGAACCAGAAGAGGGCCTGAAGCAATCCTGCGCTTTTGCGGCCAGCTCCCAAAAAAGCGAGTTGAAAAATGGAGCTCAGGGGCACTGCAATTCACAAACCTGCACAGTTTTAAATGATACCTCTCGTCCACAAATATACTAAGGGAAGGCAACGAAGAGGCTTTGAAAGCAAGGCAGAATTGCAGGAAACAGATTTCAGGAGGTAGATTCTTATCGCCTTGAAAGCACTTGAAAAGCGGCAAAACGTGGACAATGATGCCCTTGGCCAAAAAGGGCGTATGCGTTTTTTCCTGAATATATTCAGGATAAAACGCATACGCCCTTTTTGGCCAACCAAGCAACCTGGAAAGGCCAATCAGCGCTCCAAAGAAGTCTCGCTTCCCAGCGGGCAAAAGGGCCATGCGGAAAAAAGTGTCCAAACCAGAAATGCAGGACCGGCCATGGAGAAATGGGAGCCTTGCTACGCTGATGGGTGGGATGTAAATTGCCAACAGCCACTCTGGAGAAGTGTACGGTGTGTTCTGAAACATCTAAAAAACACAGCTTGGAGAGCATAGGGCACTTCCACTCATGGGCGTATAAATTGGGAAAACTAAAAATCAGCAAGACACAGGCACCCCAAAGTTTAGGGCTGCTCTGTTGACAAGAACCCCCACTTCATTACACCTTAAATATCCTAGGAAAGAGAAAAATGGATAAAGAAGTTGGGGTCCTCATGTACAATGGAATATCACTCAGCCATGAAATCCACGTCATAAGGCTAGTAGCAGCACGATGAGTGGATTTAGGTACGACGATTCTAAGTGAAATAAGTCACACAGAAAAGACACTTATCATAAGATATCACTTAGAGAGGGAATGTAAAAACCGCTACACTTGAACTGAATTGCAAAACAGAACAGAGTCACACGTTTAGGAAACACACTATGGCTGCTGAACGGGAAAGGTGAGGTGGGGTGATGCATAAAACAAGGGTTTCAAATTAGCTCCGATACCGTTCCATAAACCCAATATGTAAGAGACAAGACCTATTCCTTTTTCAGTGAACTGGACTCAACACCCCCTATTCACCGCACAAGAATATATCTGACTAGTAAGAATCTTCAAACCTATGTATTGATAGCTCTCTGTAAGTGAGTCAAGGGGGTGTAAAGCGGCATAAACACAGCCGTGAAAAGCAGCTAAACCCCATTATAAAAATAAATTACTTTTCAAAACCCGTGAAACAAAGACAGTGAAAGAGAGAGAAATTCTTACAAAATTCGTTCAGGGGCTGTGATGCAACCTGGATTGACCATATCTAGACCCACAGCTGATTGAGACATAAGGGTGGACACTCTTGGGGCTGAGAGGTTCGGTGAGGTTGGGTGAGCCAACGCAGACCCTTTCAAGTAATACTGCATGGTACCCATCCCATGGGTCCCAAATCTCCAGGTTCAAGGGCATCTTCCTACGTCGAAAACAGGCATGAGAAACCCAGAAGATGGTACACCGTGTGATCGGGAAAGGTTTCTAAAACGCACCTCATTTCTCATCTCCTTTGCTCGGGTTCGCCATTCCAGCCGATTTACTAGCCGTCTCCCTCCTTGGAGAATCAGCACCTTTAACCTCCTGTTCCGTACAGGTTGCAATTTGTCCTGAGGATGAACGGGAAGAGGGAGAAGCAATGAGAGACTAGCTCTAGGTGTTGGGACAGGCACAGGTCACTCTATTTTCCCATCAGGAAGAAGAATTAAGCACAAGCTCAGCCTGCCCCCCAGAACCAGAAGAGGGCCTGAAGCAATCCTGCGCTTTTGCGGCCAGCTCCCAAAAAAGCGACTGGAAAAATGGAGCTCAGGGGCACTGCAATTCACAAACCTGCACAGTTTTAAATGATACCTCTCGTCCACAAATATACTAAGGGAAGGCAACGAAGAGGCTTTGAAAGCAAGGCAGAATTGCAGGAAACAGATTTCAGGAGGTAGATTCGAATCGCCTTGAAAGCACATGAAAAGCGGCAAAACGTGGACAATGATGCCCTTGGCCAAAAAGGGCGTATGCGTTTTTTCCTGAATATATTCAGGAAAAAACGCATACGCCCTTTTTGGCCAACCAAGCAACCTGGAAAGGACAATCAGCGCTCCAAAGAAGTCTCGCTTCCCAGCGGGCAAAAGGGCCATGCGGAAAAAAGTGTCCAAACCAGAAATGCAGGACCGGCCATGGAGAAATGGGAGCCTTGCTACGCTGATGGGTGGGATGTAAATTGCCAACAGCCACTCTGGAGAAGTGTACGGTGTGTTCTGAAACATCTAAAAAACACAGCTTGGAGAGCATAGGGCACTTCCACTCATGGGCGTATAAATTGGGAAAACTAAAAATCAGCAAGACACAGGCACCCCAAAGTTTAGGGCTGCTCTGTTGACAAGAACCCCCACTTCATTACACCTTAAATATCCTAGGAAAGAGAAAAATGGATAAAGAAGTTGTGGTCCTCATGTACAATGGAATATCACTCAGCCATGAAATCAACGTCATAAGGCTAGTAGCAGCACGATGAGTGGATTTAGGTACGAAGATTCTAAGTGAAATAAGTCACACAGAAAAAGACACTTATCATAAGATATCACTTAGAGAGGGAATGTAAAAACCGCTACACTTGAACTGAATTGCAAAACAGAACAGAGTCACACGTTTAGGAAACACACTATGGCTGCTGAACGGGAAAGGTGAGGTGGGGTGATGCATAAAACAAGGGTTTCAAATTAGCTCCGATACCGTTCCATAAACCCAATATGTAAGAGACAAGACCTATTCCTTTTTCAGTGAACTGGACTCAACACCCCCTATTCACCGCACAAGAATATATCTGACTAGTAAGAATCTTCAAACCTATGTATTGATATCTCTCCGTAAGTGAGTCAAGGGGGTGTAAAGCGGCATAAACACAGCCGTGAAAAGCAGCTAAACCCCAATATAAAAATAAATTACTTTTCAAAACCCGTGAAACAAAGACAGTGAAAGAGAGGGAAATTCTTACAAAATTCGTTCAGGGGCTGTGATGCAACCTGGATTGACCATATCTAGACCCACAGCTGATTGAGACATAAGGGTGGACACTCTTGGGGCTGAGAGGTTCGGTGAGGTTGGGTGAGCCAACGCAGACCCTTTCAAGTAATACTGCATGGTACCCATCCCATGGGTCCCAAATCTCCAGGTTCAAGGGCATCTTCCTACGTCGAAAACAGGCATGAGAAACCCAGAAGATGGTACACCGTGTGATCGGGAAAGGTTTCTAAAACGCACCTCATTTCTCATCTCCTTTGCTCGGGTTCGCCATTCCAGCCGATTTACTAGCCGTCTCCCTCCTTGGAGAATCAGCACCTTTAACCTCCTGTTCCGTACAGGTTGCAATTTGTCCTGAGGATGAACGGGAAGAGGGAGAAGCAATGAGAGACTAGCTCTAGGTGTTGGGACAGGCACAGGTCACTCTATTTTCCCATCAGGAAGAAGAATTAAGCACAAGCTCAGCCTGCCCCCCAGAACCAGAAGAGGGCCTGAAGCAATCCTGCGCTTTTGCGGCCAGCTCCCAAAAAAGCGACTGGAAAAATGGAGCTCAGGGGCACTGCAATTCACAAACCTGCACAGTTTTAAATGATACCTCTCGTCCACAAATATACTAAGGGAAGGCAACGAAGAGGCTTTGAAAGCAAGGCAGAATTGCAGGAAACAGATTTCAGGAGGTAGATTCGAATCGCCTTGAAAGCACATGAAAAGCGGCAAAACGTGGACAATGATGCCCTTGGCCAAAAAGGGCGTATGCGTTTTTTCCTGAATATATTCAGGAAAAAACGCATACGCCCTTTTTGGCCAACCAAGCAACCTGGAAAGGACAATCAGCGCTCCAAAGAAGTCTCGCTTCCCAGCGGGCAAAAGGGCCATGCGGAAAAAAGTGTCCAAACCAGAAATGCAGGACCGGCCATGGAGAAATGGGAGCCTTGCTACGCTGATGGGTGGGATGTAAATTGCCAACAGCCACTCTGGAGAAGTGTACGGTGTGTTCTGAAACATCTAAAAAACACAGCTTGGAGAGCATAGGGCACTTCCACTCATGGGCGTATAAATTGGGAAAACTAAAAATCAGCAAGACACAGGCACCCCAAAGTTTAGGGCTGCTCTGTTGACAAGAACCCCCACTTCATTACACCTTAAATATCCTAGGAAAGAGAAAAATGGATAAAGAAGTTGTGGTCCTCATGTACAATGGAATATCACTCAGCCATGAAATCAACGTCATAAGGCTAGTAGCAGCACGATGAGTGGATTTAGGTACGAAGATTCTAAGTGAAATAAGTCACACAGAAAAAGACACTTATCATAAGATATCACTTAGAGAGGGAATGTAAAAACCGCTACACTTGAACTGAATTGCAAAACAGAACAGAGTCACACGTTTAGGAAACACACTATGGCTGCTGAACGGGAAAGGTGAGGTGGGGTGATGCATAAAACAAGGGTTTCAAATTAGCTCCGATACCGTTCCATAAACCCAATATGTAAGAGACAAGACCTATTCCTTTTTCAGTGAACTGGACTCAACACCCCCTATTCACCGCACAAGAATATATCTGACTAGTAAGAATCTTCAAACCTATGTATTGATATCTCTCCGTAAGTGAGTCAAGGGGGTGTAAAGCGGCATAAACACAGCCGTGAAAAGCAGCTAAACCCCAATATAAAAATAAATTACTTTTCAAAACCCGTGAAACAAAGACAGTGAAAGAGAGGGAAATTCTTACAAAATTCGTTCAGGGGCTGTGATGCAACCTGGATTGACCATATCTAGACCCACAGCTGATTGAGACATAAGGGTGGACACTCTTGGGGCTGAGAGGTTCGGTGAGGTTGGGTGAGCCAACGCAGACCCTTTCAAGTAATACTGCATGGTACCCATCCCATGGGTCCCAAATCTCCAGGTTCAAGGGCATCTTCCTACGTCGAAAACAGGCATGAGTAACCCAGAAGATGGTACACCGTGTGATCGGGAAAGGTTTCTAAAACGCACCTCATTTCTCAACTCCTTTGCTCGGGTTCGCCATTCCAGCCGATTTACTAGCCATCTCCCTCCTTGGAGAATCAGCACCTTTAACCTCCTGTTCCGTACAGGTTGCAATTTGTCCTGAGGATGAACGGGAATAGGGGGAACCAATGAGAGACTAGCTCTAGGTGTTGGGACAGGCACAGGTCACTCTATTTTCCCATCAGGAAGAAGAATTAAGCACAAGCTCAGCCTGCCCCCCAGAACCAGAAGAGGGCCTGAAGCAATCCTGCGCTTTTGCGGCCATCTCCCAAAAAAGCGAGTTGAAAAATGGAGCTCAGGGGCACTGCAATTCACAAACTTGCACAGTTTTAAATGATACCTCTCGTCCACAAATATACTAAGGGAAGGCAACGAAGAGGCTTTGAAAGCAAGGCAGAATTGCAGGAAACAGATTTCAGGAGGTAGATTCGAATCGCCTTGAAAGCACATGAAAAGCGGCAAAACGTGGACAATGATGCCCTTGGCCAAAAAGGGCGTATGCGTTTTTTCCTGAATATATTCAGGAAAAAACGCATACGCCCTTTTTGGCCAACCAAGCAACCTGGAAAGGCCAATCAGCGCTCCAAAGAAGTCTCGCTTCCCAGCGGGCAAAAGGGCCATGCGGAAAAAAGTGTCCAAACCAGAAATGCAGGACCGGCCATGGAGAAATGGGAGCCTTGCTACGCTGATGGGTGGGATGTAAATTGCCAACAGCCACTCTGGAGAAGTGTACGGTGTGTTCTGAAACATCTAAAAAACACAGCTTGGAGAGCATAGGGCACTTCCACTCATGGGCGTATAAATTGGGAAAACTAAAAATCAGCAAGACACAGGCACCCCAAAGTTTAGGGCTGCTCTGTTGACAAGAACCCCCACTTCATTACACCTTAAATATCCTAGGAAAGAGAAAAATGGATAAAGAAGTTGTGGTCCTCATGTACAATGGAATATCACTCAGCCATGAAATCCACGTCATAAGGCTAGTAGCAGCACGATGAGTGGATTTAGGTACGAAGATTCTAAGTGAAATAAGTCACACAGAAAAAGACACTTATCATAAGATATCACTTAGAGAGGGAATGTAAAAACCGCTACACTTGAACTGAATTGCAAAACAGAACAGAGTCACACGTTTAGGAAACACACTATGGCTGCTAAACGGGAAAGGTGAGGTGGGGTGATGCATAAAACAAGGGTTTCAAATTAGCTCCGATACCGTTCCATAAACCCAATATGTAAGAGACAAGACCTATTCCTTTTTCAGTGAACTGGACTCAACACCCCCTATTCACCGCACAAGAATATATCTGACTAGTAAGAATCTTCAAACCTATGTATTGATATCTCTCCGTAAGTGAGTCAAGGGGGTGTAAAGCGGCATAAACACAGCCGTGAAAAGCAGCTAAACCCCATTATAAAAATAAATTACTTTTCAAAACCCGTGAAACAAAGACAGTGAAAGAGAGAGAAATTCTTACAAAATTCGTTCAGGGGCTGTGATGCAACCTGGATTGACCATATCTAGACCCACAGCTGATTGAGACATAAGGGTGGACACTCTTGGGGCTGAGAGGTTCGGTGAGGTTGGGTGAGCCAACGCAGACCCTTTCAAGTAATACTGCATGGTACCCATCCCATGGGTCCCAAATCTCCAGGTTCAAGGGCATCTTCCTACGTCGAAAACAGGCATGAGAAACCCAGAAGATGGTACACCGTGTGATCGGGAAAGGTTTCTAAAACGCACCTCATTTCTCATCTCCTTTGCTCGGGTTCGCCATTCCAGCCGATTTACTAGCCATCTCCCTCCTTGGAGAATCAGCACCTTTAACCTCCTGTTCCGTACAGGTTGCAATTTGTCCTGAGGATGAAGGGGAAGAGGGGGAACCAATGAGAGACTAGCTCGAGGTGTTGGGACAGGCACAGGTCACTCTATTTTCCCATCAGGAAGAAGAATTAAGCACAAGCTCAGCCTGCCCCCCAGAACCAGAAGAGGGCCTGAAGCAATCCTGCGCTTTGGCGGCCATCTCCCAAAAAAGCAAGTTGAAAAATGGAGCTCAGGGGCACTGCAATTCACAAACCTGCAGAGTTTTAAGTGATACCTCTCGTCCACAAATATATTAAGGGAAGGCAACGAAGAGGCTTTGAAAGCAAGGCAGAATTGCAGGAAACAGATTTCAGGAGGTAGATTCGAATCGCCTTGAAAGCACATGAAAAGCGGCAAAACGTGGACAATGATGCCCTTGGCCAAAAAGGGCGTATGCGTTTTTTCCTGAATATATTCAGGAAAAAACGCATACGCCCTTTTTGGCCAACCAAGCAACCTGGAAAGGCCAATCAGCGCTCCAAAGAAGTCTCGCTTCCCAGCGGGCAAAAGGGCCATGCGGAAAAAAGTGTCCAAACCAGAAATGCAGGACCGGCCATGGAGAAATGGGAGCCTTCCTACGCTGATGGGTGGGATGTAAATTGCCAACAGCCACTCTGGAGAAGTGTACGGTGTGTTCAGAAACATCTAAAAAACACAGCTTGGAGAGCATAGGGCACTTCCACTCATGGGCGTATAAATTGGGAAAACTAAAAATCAGCAAGACACAGGCACCCCAAAGTTTAGGGCTGCTCTGTTGACAAGAACCCCCACTTCATTACACCTTAAATATCCTAGGAAAGAGAAAAATGGATAAAGAAGTTGGGGTCCTCATGTACAATGGAATATCACTCAGCCATGAAATCCACGTCATAAGGCTAGTAGCAGCACGATGAGTGGATTTAGGTACGACGATTCTAAGTGAAATAAGTCACACGGAAAAGACACTTATCATAAGATATCACTTAGAGAGGGAATGTAAAAACCGCTACACTTGAACTGAATTGCAAAACAGAACAGAGTCACACATTTAGGAAACACACTATGGCTGCTGAACGGGAAAGGTGAGGTGGGGTGATGCATAAAACAAGGGTTTCAAATTAGCTCCGATACCGTTCCATAAACCCAATATGTAAGAGACAAGACCTATTCCTTTTTCAGTGAACTGGACTCAACACCCCCTATTCACCGCACAAGAATATATCTGACTAGTAAGAATCTTCAAACCTATGTATTGATAGCTCTCTGTAAGTGAGTCAAGGGGGTGTAAAGCGGCATAAACACAGCCGTGAAAAGCAGCTAAACCCCATTATAAAAATAAATTACTTTTCAAAACCCGTGAAACAAAGACAGTGAAAGAGAGAGAAATTCTTACAAAATTCATTCAGGGGCTGTGATGCAACCTGGATTGACCATATCTACACCCACAGCTGATTGAGACATAAGGGTGGACACTCTTGGGGCTGAGAGGTTCGGTGAGGTTGGGTGAGCCAACGCAGACCCTTTCAAGTAATACTGCATGGTACCCATCCCATGGGTCCCAAATCTCCAGGTTCAAGGGCATCTTCCTACGTCGAAAACAGGCATGAGAAACCCAGAAGATGGTACACCGTGTGATCGGGAAAGGTTTCTAAAACGCACCTCATTTCTCATCTCCTTTGCTCGGGTTCGCCATTCCAGCCGATTTACTAGCCGTCTCCCTCCTTGGAGAATCAGCACCTTTAACCTCCTGTTCCGTACAGGTTGCAATTTGTCCTGAGGATGAACGGGAAGAGGGGGAACCAATGAGAGACTAGCTCTAGGTGTTGGGACAGGCACAGGTCACTCTATTTTCCCATCAGGAAGAAGAATTACGCACAAGCTCAGCCTGCCCCCCAGAACCAGAAGAGGGCCTGAAGCAATCCTGCGCTTTTGCGGCCAGCTCCCAAAAAAGCGAGTTGAAAAATGGAGCTCAGGGGCACTGCAATTCACAAACCTGCACAGTTTTAAATGATACCTCTCGTCCACAAATATACTAAGGGAAGGCAACGAAGAGGCTTTGAAAGCAAGGCAGAATTGCAGGAAACAGATTTCAGGAGGTAGATTCGAATCGCCTTGAAAGCACATGAAAAGCGGCAAAACGTGGACAATGATGCCCTTGGCCAAAAAGGGCGTATGCGTTTTTTCCTGAATATATTCAGGAAAAAACGCAT
The DNA here is from genome assembly GCF_949987535.1 of Balaenoptera acutorostrata. NCBI lineage: Eukaryota > Metazoa > Chordata > Mammalia > Artiodactyla > Balaenopteridae > Balaenoptera > Balaenoptera acutorostrata. The sequence continues at coordinate 82,336 of NW_026645658.1, forward strand.
ACGCCCTTTTTGGCCAACCAAGCAACCTGGAAAGGCCAATCAGCGCTCCAAAGAAGTCTCGCTTCCCAGCGGGCAAAAGGGCCATGCGGAAAAAAGTGTCCAAACCAGAAATGCAGGACCGGCCATGGAGAAATGGGAGCCTTGCTACGCTGATGGGTGGGATGTAAATTGCCAACAGCCACTCTGGAGAAGTGTACGGTGTGTTCTGAAACATCTAAAAAACACAGCTTGGAGAGCATAGGGCACTTCCACTCATGGGCGTATAAATTGGGAAAACTAAAAATCAGCAAGACACAGGCACCCCAAAGTTTAGGGCTGCTCTGTTGACAAGAACCCCCACTTCATTACACCTTAAATATCCTAGGAAAGAGAAAAATGGATAAAGAAGTTGGGGTCCTCATGTACAATGGAATATCACTCAGCCATGAAATCAACGTCATAAGGCTAGTAGCAGCACGATGAGTGGATTTAGGTACGAAGATTCTAAGTGAAATAAGTCACACAGAAAAAGACACTTATCATAAGATATCACTTAGAGAGGGAATGTAAAAACCGCTACACTTGAACTGAATTGCAAAACAGAACAGAGTCACACGTTTAGGAAACACACTATGGCTGCTGAACGGGAAAGGTGAGGTGGGGTGATGCATAAAACAAGGGTTTCAAATTAGCTCCGATACCGTTCCATAAACCCAATATGTAAGAGACAAGACCTATTCCTTTTTCAGTGAACTGGACTCAACACCCCCTATTCACCGCACAAGAATATATCTGACTAGTAAGAATCTTCAAACCTATGTATTGATATCTCTCCGTAAGTGAGTCAAGGGGGTGTAAAGCGGCATAAACACAGCCGTGAAAAGCAGCTAAACCCCAATATAAAAATAAATTACTTTTCAAAACCCGTGAAACAAAGACAGTGAAAGAGAGAGAAATTCTTACAAAATTCGTTCAGGGGCTGTGATGCAACCTGGATTGACCATATCTAGACCCACAGCTGATTGAGACATAAGGGTGGACACTCTTGGGGCTGAGAGGTTCGGTGAGGTTGGGTGAGCCAACGCAGACCCTTTCAAGTAATACTGCATGGTACCCATCCCATGGGTCCCAAATCTCCAGGTTCAAGGGCATCTTCCTACGTCGAAAACAGGCATGAGAAACCCAGAAGATGGTACACCGTGTGATCGGGAAAGGTTTCTAAAACGCACCTCATTTCTCAACTCCTTTGCTCGGGTTCGCCATTCCAGCCGATTTACTAGCCATCTCCCTCCTTGGAGAATCAGCACCTTTAACCTCCTGTTCCGTACAGGTTGCAATTTGTCCTGAGGATGAACGGGAAGAGGGGGAACCAATGAGAGACTAGCTCTAGGTGTTGGGACAGGCACAGGTCACTCTATTTTCCCATCAGGAAGAAGAATTAAGCACAAGCTCAGCCTGCCCCCCAGAACCAGAAGAGGGCCTGAAGCAATCCTGCGCTTTTGCGGCCAGCTCCCAAAAAAGCGAGTTGAAAAATGGAGCTCAGGGGCACTGCAATTCACAAACCTGCACAGTTTTAAATGATACCTCTCGTCCACAAATATACTAAGGGAAGGCAACGAAGAGGCTTTGAAAGCAAGGCAGAATTGCAGGAAACAGATTTCAGGAGGTAGATTCGAATCGCCTTGAAAGCACATGAAAAGCGGCAAAACGTGGACAATGATGCCCTTGGCCAAAAAGGGCGTATGCGTTTTTTCCTGAATATATTCAGGAAAAAACGCATACGCCCTTTTTGGCCAACCAAGCAACCTGGAAAGGCCAATCAGCGCTCCAAAGAAGTCTCGCTTCCCAGCGGGCAAAAGGGCCATGCGGAAAAAAGTGTCCAAACCAGAAATGCAGGACCGGCCATGGAGAAATGGGAGCCTTGCTACGCTGATGGGTGGGATGTAAATTGCCAACAGCCACTCTGGAGAAGTGTACGGTGTGTTCTGAAACATCTAAAAAACACAGCTTGGAGAGCATAGGGCACTTCCACTCATGGGCGTATAAATTGGGAAAACTAAAAATCAGCAAGACACAGGCACCCCAAAGTTTAGGGCTGCTCTGTTGACGAGAACCCTCACTTCATTACACCTTAAATATCCTAGGAAAGAGAAAAATGGATAAAGAAGTTGGGGTCCTCATGTACAATGGAATATCACTCAGCCATGAAATCCACGTCATAAGGCTAGTAGCAGCACGATGAGTGGATTTAGGTACGACGATTCTAAGTGAAATAAGTCACACAGAAAAGACACTTATCATAAGATATCACTTAGAGAGGGAATGTAAAAACCGCTACACTTGAACTGAATTGCAAAACAGAACAGAGTCACACGTTTAGGAAACACACTATGGCTGCTGAACGGGAAAGGTGAGGTGGGGTGATGCATAAAACAAGGGTTTCAAATTAGCTCCGATACCGTTCCATAAACCCAATATGTAAGAGACAAGACCTATTCCTTTTTCAGTGAACTGGACTCAACACCCCCTATTCACCGCACAAGAATATATCTGACTAGTAAGAATCTTCAAACCTATGTATTGATATCTCTCCGTAAGTGAGTCAAGGGGGTGTAAAGCGGCATAAACACAGCCGTGAAAAGCAGCTAAACCCCATTATAAAAATAAATTACTTTTCAAAACCCGTGAAACAAAGACAGTGAAAGAGAGAGAAATTCTTACAAAATTCGTTCAGGGGCTGTGATGCAACCTGGATTGACCATATCTAGACCCACAGCTGATTGAGACATAAGAGTGGACACTCTTGGGGCTGAGAGGTTCGGTGAGGTTGGGTGAGCCAACGCAGACCCTTTCAAGTAATACTGCATGGTACCCATCCCATGGGTCCCAAATCTCCAGGTTCAAGGGCATCTTCCTACGTCGAAAACAGGCATGAGAAACCCAGAAGATGGTACACCGTGTGATCGGGAAAGGTTTCTAAAACGCACCTCATTTCTCATCTCCTTTGCTCGGGTTCGCCATTCCAGCCGATTTACTAGCCATCTCCCTCCTTGGAGAATCAGCACCTTTAACCTCCTGTTCCGTACAGGTTGCAATTTGTCCTGAGGATGAACGGGAAGAGGGGGAACCAATGAGAGACTAGCTCTAGGTGTTGGGACAGGCACAGGTCACTCTATTTTCCCATCAGGAAGAAGAATTAAGCACAAGCTCAGCCTGCCCCCCAGAACCAGAAGAGGGCCTGAAGCAATCCTGCGCTTTTGCGGCCAGCTCCCAAAAAAGCGAGTTGAAAAATGGAGCTCAGGGGCACTGCAATTCACAAACCTGCACAGTTTTAAATGATACCTCTCGTCCACAAATATACTAAGGGAAGGCAACGAAGAGGCTTTGAAAGCAAGGCAGAATTGCAGGAAACAGATTTCAGGAGGTAGATTCGAATCGCCTTGAAAGCACATGAAAAGTGGCTAAAACGTGGACAATGATGCCCTTGGCCAAAAAGGGCGTATGCGTTTTTTCCTGAATATATTCAGGAAAAAACGCATACGCCCTTTTTGGCCAACCAAGCAACCTGGAAAGGCCAATCAGCGCTCCAAAGAAGTCTCGCTTCCCAGCGGGCAAAAGGGCCATGCGGAAAAAAGTGTCCAAACCAGAAATGCAGGACCGGCCATGGAGAAATGGGAGCCTTGCTACGCTGATGGGTGGGATGTAAATTGCCAACAGCCACTCTGGAGAAGTGTACGGTGTGTTCTGAAACATCTAAAAAACACAGCTTGGAGAGCATAGGGCACTTCCACTCATGGGCGTATAAATTGGGAAAACTAAAAATCAGCAAGACACAGGCACCCCAAAGTTTAGGGCTGCTCTGTTGACAAGAACCCCCACTTCATTACACCTTAAATATCCTAGGAAAGAGAAAAATGGATAAAGAAGTTGGGGTCCTCATGTACAATGGAATATCACTCAGCCATGAAATCCACGTCATAAGGCTAGTAGCAGCACGATGAGTGGATTTAGGTACGACGATTCTAAGTGAAATAAGTCACACAGAAAAAGACACTTATCATAAGATATCACTTAGAGAGGGAATGTAAAAACCGCTACACTTGAACTGAATTGCAAAACAGAACAGAGTCACACGTTTAGGAAACACACTATGGCTGCTGAACGGGAAAGGTGAGGTGGGGTGATGCATAAAACAAGGGTTTCAAATTAGCTCCGATACCGTTCCATAAACCCAATATGTAAGAGACAAGACCTATTCCTTTTTCAGTGAACTGGACTCAACACCCCCTATTCACCGCACAAGAATATATCTGACTAGTAAGAATCTTCAAACCTATGTATTGATATCTCTCCGTAAGTGAGTCAAGGGGGTGTAAAGCGGCATAAACACAGCCGTGAAAAGCAGCTAAACCCCAATATAAAAATAAATTACTTTTCAAAACCCGTGAAACAAAGACAGTGAAAGAGAGAGAAATTCTTACAAAATTCGTTCAGGGGCTGTTATGCAACCTGGATTGACCATATCTAGACCCACAGCTGATTGAGACATAAGGGTGGACACTCTTGGGGCTGAGAGGTTCGGTGAGGTTGGGTGAGCCAACGCAGACCCTTTCAAGTAATACTGCATGGTACCCATCCCATGGGTCCCAAATCTCCAGGTTCAAGGGCATCTTCCTACGTCGAAAACAGGCATGAGAAACCCAGAAGATGGTACACCGTGTGATCGGGAAAGGTTTCTAAAACGCACCTCATTTCTCATCTCCTTTGCTCGGGTTCGCCATTCCAGCCGATTTACTAGCCATCTCCCTCCTTGGAGAATCAGCACCTTTAACCTCCTGTTCCGTACAGGTTGCAATTTGTCCTGAGGATGAACGGGAAGAGGGGGAACCAATGAGAGACTAGCTCTAGGTGTTGGGACAGGCACAGGTCACTCTATTTTCCCATCAGGAAGAAGAATTAAGCACAAGCTCAGCCTGCCCCCCAGAACCAGAAGAGGGCCTGAAGCAATCCTGCGCTTTTGCGGCCAGCTCCCAAAAAAGCGAGTTGAAAAATGGAGCTCAGGGGCACTGCAATTCACAAACCTGCACAGTTTTAAATGATACCTCTCGTCCACAAATATACTAAGGGAAGGCAACGAAGAGGCTTTGAAAGCAAGGCAGAATTGCAGGAAACAGATTTCACGAGGTAGATTCGAATAGCCTTGAAAGCACATGAAAAGCAGCAAAACGTGGACAATGATGCCCTTGGCCAAAAAGGGCGTATGCGTTTTTTCCTGAATATATTCAGGAAAAAACGCATACGCCCTTTTTGGCCAACCAAGCAACCTGGAAAGGCCAATCAGCGCTCCAGAGAAGTCTCGCTTCCCAGCGGGCAAAAGGGCCATGCGGAAAAAAGTGTCCAAACCAGAAATGCAGGACCGGCCATGGAGAAATGGGAGCCTTGCTACGCTGATGGGTGGGATGTAAATTGCCAACAGCCACTCTGGAGAAGTGTACGGTGTGTTCTGAAACATCTAAAAAACACAGCTTGGAGAGCATAGGGCACTTCCACTCATGGGCGTATAAATTGGGAAAACTAAAAATCAGCAAGACACAGGCACCCCAAAGTTTAGGGCTGCTCTGTTGACAAGAACCCCCACTTCATTACACCTTAAATATCCTAGGAAAGAGAAAAATGGATAAAGAAGTTGGGGTCCTCATGTACAATGGAATATCACTCAGCCATGAAATCAACGTCATAAGGCTAGTAGCAGCACGATGAGTGGATTTAGGTACGACGATTCTAAGTGAAATAAGTCACACAGAAAAGACACTTATCATAAGATATCACTTCGAGAGGGAATGTAAAAACCGCTACACTTGAACTGAATTGCAAAACAGAACAGAGTCACACGTTTAGGAAACACACTATGGCTGCTGAACGGGAAAGGTGAGGTGGGGTGATGCATAAAACAAGGGTTTCAAATTAGCTCCGATACCGTTCCATAAACCCAATATGTAAGAGACAAGACCTATTCCTTTTTCAGTGAACTGGACTCAACACCCCCTATTCACCGCACAAGAATATATCTGACTAGTAAGAATCTTCAAACCTATGTATTGATATCTCTCCGTAAGTGAGTCAAGGGGGTGTAAAGCGGCATAAACACAGCCGTGAAAAGCAGCTAAACCCCATTATAAAAATAAATTACTTTTCAAAACCCGTGAAACAAGACAGTGAAAGAGAGAGAAATTCTTACAAAATTCGTTCAGGGGCTGTGATGCAACCTGGATTGACCATATCTAGACCCACAGCTGATTGAGACATAAGGGTGGACACTCTTGGGGCTGAGAGGTTCGGTGAGGTTGGGTGAGCCAACGCAGACCCTTTCAAGTAATACTGCATGGTACCCATCCCATGGGTCCCAAATCTCCAGGTTCAAGGGCATCTTCCTACGTCGAAAACAGGCATGAGAAACCCAGAAGATGGTACACCGTGTGATCGGGAAAGGTTTCTAAAACGCACCTCATTTCTCATCTCCTTTGCTCGGGTTCGCCATTCCAGCCGATTTACTAGCCGTCTCCCTCCTTGGAGAATCAGCACCTTTAACCTCCTGTTCCGTACAGGTTGCAATTTGTCCTGAGGATGAACGGGAAGAGGGGGAACCAATGAGAGACTAGCTCTAGGTGTTGGGACAGGCACAGGTCACTCTATTTTCCCATCAGGAAGAAGAATTAAGCACAAGCTCAGCCTGCCCCCCAGAACCAGAAGAGGGCCTGAAGCAATCCTGCGCTTTTGCGGCCAGCTCCCAAAAAAGCGAGTTGAAAAATGGAGCTCAGGGGCACTGCAATTCACAAACCTGCACAGTTTTAAATGATACCTCTCGTCCACAAATATACTAAGGGAAGGCAACGAAGAGGCTTTGAAAGCAAGGCAGAATTGCAGGAAACAGATTTCAGGAGGTAGATTCGAATCGCCTTGAAAGCACATGAAAAGTGGCTAAAACGTGGACAATGATGCCCTTGGCCAAAAAGGGCGTATGCGTTTTTTCCTGAATATATTCAGGAAAAAACGCATACGCCCTTTTTGGCCAACCAAGCAACCTGGAAAGGCCAATCAGCGCTCCAAAGAAGTCTCGCTTCCCAGCGGGCAAAAGGGCCATGCGGAAAAAAGTGTCCAAACCAGAAATGCAGGACCGGCCATGGAGAAATGGGAGCCTTGCTACGCTGATGGGTGGGATGTAAATTGCCAACAGCCACTCTGGAGAAGTGTACGGTGTGTTCTGAAACATCTAAAAAACACAGCTTGGAGAGCATAGGGCACTTCCACTCATGGGCGTATAAATTGGGAAAACTAAAAATCAGCAAGACACAGGCACCCCAAAGTTTAGGGCTGCTCTGTTGACAAGAACCCCCACTTCATTACACCTTAAATATCCTAGGAAAGAGAAAAATGGATAAAGAAGTTGGGGTCCTCATGTACAATGGAATATCACTCAGCCATGAAATCCACGTCATAAGGCTAGTAGCAGCACGATGAGTGGATTTAGGTACGACGATTCTAAGTGAAATAAGTCACACAGAAAAAGACACTTATCATAAGATATCACTTAGAGAGGGAATGTAAAAACCGCTACACTTGAACTGAATTGCAAAACAGAACAGAGTCACACGTTTAGGAAACACACTATGGCTGCTGAACGGGAAAGGTGAGGTGGGGTGATGCATAAAACAAGGGTTTCAAATTAGCTCCGATACCGTTCCATAAACCCAATATGTAAGAGACAAGACCTATTCCTTTTTCAGTGAACTGGACTCAACACCCCCTATTCACCGCACAAGAATATATCTGACTAGTAAGAATCTTCAAACCTATGTATTGATATCTCTCCGTAAGTGAGTCAAGGGGGTGTAAAGCGGCATAAACACAGCCGTGAAAAGCAGCTAAACCCCAATATAAAAATAAATTACTTTTCAAAACCCGTGAAACAAAGACAGTGAAAGAGAGAGAAATTCTTACAAAATTCGTTCAGGGGCTGTGATGCAACCTGGATTGACCATATCTAGACCCACAGCTGATTGAGACATAAGGGTGGACACTCTTGGGCCTGAGAGGTTCGGTGAGGTTGGGTGAGCCAACGCAGACCCTTTCAAGTAATACTGCATGGTACCCATCCCATGGGTCCCAAATCTCCAGGTTCAAGGGCATCTTCCTACGTCGAAAACAGGCATGAGAAACCCAGAAGATGGTACACCGTGTGATCGGGAAAGGTTTCTAAAACGCACCTCATTTCTCATCTCCTTTGCTCGGGTTCGCCATTCCAGCCGATTTACTAGCCATCTCCCTCCTTGGAGAATCAGCACCTTTAACCTCCTGTTCCGTACAGGTTGCAATTTGTCCTGAGGATGAACGGGAAGAGGGGGAACCAATGAGAGACTAGCTCTAGGTGTTGGGACAGGCACAGGTCACTCTATTTTCCCATCAGGAAGAAGAATTAAGCACAAGCTCAGCCTGCCCCCCAGAACCAGAAGAGGGCCTGAAGCAATCCTGCGCTTTTGCGGCCAGCTCCCAAAAAAGCGAGTTGAAAAATGGAGCTCAGGGGCACTGCAATTCACAAACCTGCACAGTTTTAAATGATACCTCTCGTCCACAAATATACTAAGGGAAGGCAACGAAGAGGCTTTGAAAGCAAGGCAGAATTGCAGGAAACAGATTTCAGGAGGTAGATTCGAATCGCCTTGAAAGCACATGAAAAGTGGCTAAAACGTGGACAATGATGCCCTTGGCCAAAAAGGGCGTATGCGTTTTTTCCTGAATATATTCAGGAAAAAACGCATACGCCCTTTTTGGCCAACCAAGCAACCTGGAAAGGCCAATCAGCGCTCCAAAGAAGTCTCGCTTCCCAGCGGGCAAAAGGGCCATGCGGAAAAAAGTGTCCAAACCAGAAATGCAGGACCGGCCATGGAGAAATGGGAGCCTTGCTACGCTGATGGGTGGGATGTAAATTGCCAACAGCCACTCTGGAGAAGTGTACGGTGTGTTCTGAAACATCTAAAAAACACAGCTTGGAGAGCATAGGGCACTTCCACTCATGGGCGTATAAATTGGGAAAACTAAAAATCAGCAAGACACAGGCACCCCAAAGTTTAGGGCTGCTCTGTTGACAAGAACCCCCACTTCATTACACCTTAAATATCCTAGGAAAGAGAAAAATGGATAAAGAAGTTGGGGTCCTCATGTACAATGGAATATCACTCAGCCATGAAATCCACGTCATAAGGCTAGTAGCAGCACGATGAGTGGATTTAGGTACGACGATTCTAAGTGAAATAAGTCACACAGAAAAAGACACTTATCATAAGATATCACTTAGAGAGGGAATGTAAAAACCGCTACACTTGAACTGAATTGCAAAACAGAACAGAGTCACACGTTTAGGAAACACACTATGGCTGCTGAACGGGAAAGGTGAGGTGGGGTGATGCATAAAACAAGGGTTTCAAATTAGCTCCGATACCGTTCCATAAACCCAATATGTAAGAGACAAGACCTATTCCTTTTTCAGTGAACTGGACTCAACACCCCCTATTCACCGCACAAGAATATATCTGACTAGTAAGAATCTTCAAACCTATGTATTGATATCTCTCCGTAAGTGAGTCAAGGGGGTGTAAAGCGGCATAAACACAGCCGTGAAAAGCAGCTAAACCCCAATATAAAAATAAATTACTTTTCAAAACCCGTGAAACAAAGACAGTGAAAGAGAGAGAAATTCTTACAAAATTCGTTCAGGGGCTGTTATGCAACCTGGATTGACCATATCTAGACCCACAGCTGATTGAGACATAAGGGTGGACACTCTTGGGGCTGAGAGGTTCGGTGAGGTTGGGTGAGCCAACGCAGACCCTTTCAAGTAATACTGCATGGTACCCATCCCATGGGTCCCAAATCTCCAGGTTCAAGGGCATCTTCCTACGTCGAAAACAGGCATGAGAAACCCAGAAGATGGTACACCGTGTGATCGGGAAAGGTTTCTAAAACGCACCTCATTTCTCATCTCCTTTGCTCGGGTTCGCCATTCCAGCCGATTTACTAGCCATCTCCCTCCTTGGAGAATCAGCACCTTTAACCTCCTGTTCCGTACAGGTTGCAATTTGTCCTGAGGATGAACGGGAAGAGGGGGAACCAATGAGAGACTAGCTCTAGGTGTTGGGACAGGCACAGGTCACTCTATTTTCCCATCAGGAAGAAGAATTAAGCACAAGCTCAGCCTGCCCCCCAGAACCAGAAGAGGGCCTGAAGCAATCCTGCGCTTTTGCGGCCAGCTCCCAAAAAAGCGAGTTGAAAAATGGAGCTCAGGGGCACTGCAATTCACAAACCTGCACAGTTTTAAATGATACCTCTCGTCCACAAATATACTAAGGGAAGGCAACGAAGAGGCTTTGAAAGCAAGGCAGAATTGCAGGAAACAGATTTCACGAGGTAGATTCGAATAGCCTTGAAAGCACATGAAAAGCAGCAAAACGTGGACAATGATGCCCTTGGCCAAAAAGGGCGTATGCGTTTTTTCCTGAATATATTCAGGAAAAAACGCATACGCCCTTTTTGGCCAACCAAGCAACCTGGAAAGGCCAATCAGCGCTCCAGAGAAGTCTCGCTTCCCAGCGGGCAAAAGGGCCATGCGGAAAAAAGTGTCCAAACCAGAAATGCAGGACCGGCCATGGAGAAATGGGAGCCTTGCTACGCTGATGGGTGGGATGTAAATTGCCAACAGCCACTCTGGAGAAGTGTACGGTGTGTTCTGAAACATCTAAAAAACACAGCTTGGAGAGCATAGGGCACTTCCACTCATGGGCGTATAAATTGGGAAAACTAAAAATCAGCAAGACACAGGCACCCCAAAGTTTAGGGCTGCTCTGTTGACAAGAACCCCCACTTCATTACACCTTAAATATCCTAGGAAAGAGAAAAATGGATAAAGAAGTTGGGGTCCTCATGTACAATGGAATATCACTCAGCCATGAAATCAACGTCATAAGGCTAGTAGCAGCACGATGAGTGGATTTAGGTACGACGATTCTAAGTGAAATAAGTCACACAGAAAAGACACTTATCATAAGATATCACTTCGAGAGGGAATGTAAAAACCGCTACACTTGAACTGAATTGCAAAACAGAACAGAGTCACACGTTTAGGAAACACACTATGGCTGCTGAACGGGAAAGGTGAGGTGGGGTGATGCATAAAACAAGGGTTTCAAATTAGCTCCGATACCGTTCCATAAACCCAATATGTAAGAGACAAGACCTATTCCTTTTTCAGTGAACTGGACTCAACACCCCCTATTCACCGCACAAGAATATATCTGACTAGTAAGAATCTTCAAACCTATGTATTGATATCTCTCCGTAAGTGAGTCAAGGGGGTGTAAAGCGGCATAAACACAGCCGTGAAAAGCAGCTAAACCCCATTATAAAAATAAATTACTTTTCAAAACCCGTGAAACAAGACAGTGAAAGAGAGAGAAATTCTTACAAAATTCGTTCAGGGGCTGTGATGCAACCTGGATTGACCATATCTAGACCCACAGCTGATTGAGACATAAGGGTGGACACTCTTGGGGCTGAGAGGTTCGGTGAGGTTGGGTGAGCCAACGCAGACCCTTTCAAGTAATACTGCATGGTACCCATCCCATGGGTCCCAAATCTCCAGGTTCAAGGGCATCTTCCTACGTCGAAAACAGGCATGAGAAACCCAGAAGATGGTACACCGTGTGATCGGGAAAGGTTTCTAAAACGCACCTCATTTCTCATCTCCTTTGCTCGGGTTCGCCATTCCAGCCGATTTACTAGCCGTCTCCCTCCTTGGAGAATCAGCACCTTTAACCTCCTGTTCCGTACAGGTTGCAATTTGTCCTGAGGATGAACGGGAAGAGGGGGAACCAATGAGAGACTAGCTCTAGGTGTTGGGACAGGCACAGGTCACTCTATTTTCCCATCAGGAAGAAGAATTAAGCACAAGCTCAGCCTGCCCCCCAGAACCAGAAGAGGGCCTGAAGCAATCCTGCGCTTTTGCGGCCAGCTCCCAAAAAAGCGAGTTGAAAAATGGAGCTCAGGGGCACTGCAATTCACAAACCTGCACTGCTTTTCAATGCCTACCTCTCGTCCACAAATAACTAAGGGAAGGCAACGAAGAGGCTTTGAAAGCAAGGCAGAATTGCAGGAAACAGATTTCAGGAGGTAGATTCGAATCGCCTTGAAAGCACATGAAAAGCGGCAAAACGTGGACAATGATGCCCTTGGCCAAAAAGGGCGTATGCGTTTTTTCCTGAATATATTCAGGAAAAAACGCATACGCCCTTTTTGGCCAACCAAGCAACCTGGAAAGGCCAATCAGCGCTCCAAAGAAGTCTCGCTTCCCAGCGGGCAAAAGGGCCATGCGGAAAAAAGTGTCCAAACCAGAAATGCAGGACCGGCCATGGAGAAATGGGAGCCTTGCTACGCTGATGGGTGGGATGTAAATTGCCAACAGCCACTCTGGAGAAGTGTACGGTGTGTTCTGAAACATCTAAAAAACACAGCTTGGAGAGCATAGGGCACTTCCACTCATGGGCGTATAAATTGGGAAAACTAAAAATCAGCAAGACACAGGCACCCCAAAGTTTAGGGCTGCTCTGTTGACAAGAACCCCCACTTCATTACACCTTAAATATCCTAGGAAAGAGAAAAATGGATAAAGAAGTTGTGGTCCTCATGTACAATGGAATATCACTCAGCCATGAAATCCACGTCATAAGGCTAGTAGCAGCACGATGAGTGGATTTAGGTACGAAGATTCTAAGTCAAATAAGTCACACAGAAAAAGACACTTATCATAAGATATCACTTAGAGAGGGAATGTAAAAATCGCTACACTTGAACTGAATTGCAAAACAGAACAGAGTCACACGTTTAGGAAACACACTATGGCTGCTGAACGGGAAAGGTGAGGTGGGGTGATGCATAAAACAAGGGTTTCAAATTAGCTCCGATACCGTTCCATAAACCCAATATGTAAGAGACAAGACCTATTCCTTTTTCAGTGAACTGGACTCAACACCCCCTATTCACCGCACAAGAATATATCTGACTAGTAAGAATCTTCAAACCTATGTATTGATATCTCTCTGTAAGTGAGTCAAGGGGGTGTAAAGCGGCATAAACACAGCCGTGAAAAGCAGCTAAACCCCATTATAAAAATAAATTACTTTTCAAAACCCGTGAAACAAAGACAGTGAAAGAGAGAGAAATTCTTACAAAATTCGTTCAGGGGCTGTGATGCAACCTGGATTGACCATATCTAGACCCACAGCTGATTGAGACATAAGGGTGGACACTCTTGGGGCTGAGAGGTTCGGTGAGGTTGGGTGAGCCAACGCAGACCCTTTCAAGTAATACTGCATGGTACCCATCCCATGGGTCCCAAATCTCCAGGTTCAAGGGCATCTTCCTACGTCGAAAACAGGCATGAGAAACCCAGAAGATGGTACACCGTGTGATCGGGAAAGGTTTCTAAAACACACCTCATTTCTCATCTCCTTTGCTCGGGTTCGCCATTCCAGCCGATTTACTAGCCATCTCCCTCCTTGGAGAATCAGCACCTTTAACCTCCTGTTCCGTACAGGTTGCAATTTGTCCTGAGGATGAAGGGGAAGAGGGGGAACCAATGAGAGACTAGCTCTAGGTGTTGGGACAGGCACAGGTCACTCTATTTTCCCATCAGGAAGAAGAATTAAGCACAAGCTCAGCCTGCCCCCCAGAACCAGAAGAGGGCCTGAAGCAATCCTGCGCTTTGGCGGCCATCTCCCAAAAAAGCGAGTTGAAAAATGGAGCTCAGGGGCACTGCAATTCACAAACCTGCAGAGTTTTAAATGATACCTCTCGTCCACAAATATATTAAGGGAAGGCAACGAAGAGGCTTTGAAAGCAAGGCAGAATTGCAGGAAACAGATTTCAGGAGGTAGATTCGAATCGCCTTGAAAGCACATGAAAAGCGGCAAAACGTGGACAATGATGCCCTTGGCCAAAAAGGGCGTATGCGTTTTTTCCTGAATATATTCAGGAAAAAACGCATACGCCCTTTTTGGCCAACCAAGCAACCTGGAAAGGCCAATCAGCGCTCCAAAGAAGTCTCGCTTCCCAGCGGGCAAAAGGGCCATGCGGAAAAAAGTGTCCAAACCAGAAATGCAGGACCGGCCATGGAGAAATGGGAGCCTTGCTACGCTGATGGGTGGGATGTAAATTGCCAACAGCCACTCTGGAGAAGTGTACGGTGTGTTCTGAAACATCTAAAAAACACAGCTTGGAGAGCATAGGGCACTTCCACTCATGGGCGTATAAATTGGGAAAACTAAAAATCAGCAAGACACAGGCACCCCAAAGTTTAGGGCTGCTCTGTTGACAAGAACCCCCACTTCATTACACCTTAAATATCCTAGGAAAGAGAAAAATGGATAAAGAAGTTGTGGTCCTCATGTACAATGGAATATCACTCAGCCATGAAATCCACGTCATAAGGCTAGTAGCAGCACGATGAGTGGATTTAGGTACGAAGATTCTAAGTCAAATAAGTCACACAGAAAAAGACACTTATCATAAGATATCACTTAGAGAGGGAATGTAAAAACCGCTACACTTGAACTGAATTGCAAAACAGAACAGAGTCACACGTTTAGGAAACACACTATGGCTGCTGAACGGGAAAGGTGAGGTGGGGTGATGCATAAAACAAGGGTTTCAAAGTAGCTCCGATACCGTTCCATAAACCCAATATGTAAGAGACAAGACCTATTCCTTTTTCAGTGAACTGGACTCAACACCCCCTATTCACCGCACAAGAATATATCTGACTAGTAAGAATCTTCAAACCTATGTATTGATATCTCTCCGTAAGTGAGTCAAGGGGGTGTAAAGCGGCATAAACACAGCCGTGAAAAGCAGCTAAACCCCATTATAAAAATAAATTACTTTTCAAAACCCGTGAAACAAGACAGTGAAAGAGAGAGAAATTCTTACAAAATTCGTTCAGGGGCTGTGATGCAACCTGGATTGACCATATCTAGACCCACAGCTGATTGAGACATAAGGGTGGACACTCTTGGGGCTGAGAGGTTCGGTGAGGTTGGGTGAGCCAACGCAGACCCTTTCAAGTAATACTGCATGGTACCCATCCCATGGGTCCCAAATCTCCAGGTTCAAGGGCATCTTCCTACGTCGAAAACAGGCATGAGAAACCCAGAAGATGGTACACCGTGTGATCGGGATAGGTTTCTAAAACGCACCTCATTTCTCATCTCCTTTGCTCGGGTTCGCCATTCCAGCCGATTTACTAGCCATCTCCCTCCTTGGAGAATCAGCACCTTTAACCTCCTGTTCCGTACAGGTTGCAATTTGTCCTGAGGATGAACGGGAAGAGGGGGAACCAATGAGAGACTAGCTCTAGGTGTTGGGACAGGCACAGGTCACTCTATTTTCCCATCAGGAAGAAGAATTAAGCACAAGCTCAGCCTGCCCCCCAGAACCAGAAGAGGGCCTGAAGCAATCCTGCGCTTTTGCGGCCAGCTCCCAAAAAAGCGAGTTGAAAAATGGAGCTCAGGGGCACTGCAATTCACAAACCTGCACAGTTTTAAATAATACCTCTCGTCCACAAATATACTAAGGGAAGGCAACGAAGAGGCTTTGAAAGCAAGGCAGAATTGCAGGAAACAGATTTCAGGAGGTAGATTCGAATAGCCTTGAAAGCACATGAAAAGCGGCAAAACGTGGACAATGATGCCCTTGGCCAAAAAGGGCGTATGCGTTTTTTCCTGAATATATTCAGGAAAAAACGCATACGCCCTTTTTGGCCAACCAAGCAACCTGGAAAGGCCAATCAGCGCTCCAGAGAAGTCTCGCTTCCCAGCGGGCAAAAGGGCCATGCGGAAAAAAGTGTCCAAACCAGAAATGCAGGACCGGCCATGGAGAAATGGGAGCCTTGCTACGCTGATGGGTGGGATGTAAATTGCCAACAGCCACTCTGGAGAAGTGTACGGTGTGTTCTGAAACATCTAAAAAACACAGCTTGGAGAGCATAGGGCACTTCCACTCATGGGCGTATAAATTGGGAAAACTAAAAATCAGCAAGACACAGGCACCCCAAAGTTTAGGGCTGCTCTGTTGACAAGAACCCCCACTTCATTACTCCTTAAATATCCTAGGAAAGAGAAAAATGGATAAAGAAGTTGGGGTCCTCATGTACAATGGAATATCACTCAGCCATGAAATCCACGTCATAAGGCTAGTAGCAGCACGATGAGTGGATTTAGGTACGACGATTCTAAGTGAAATAAGTCACACAGAAAAGACACTTATCATAAGATATCACTTAGAGAGGGAATGTAAAAACCGCTACACTTGAACTGAATTGCAAAACAGAACAGAGTCACACGTTTAGGAAACACACTATGGCTGCTGAACGGGAAAGGTGAGGTGGGGTGATGCATAAAACAAGGGTTTCAAATTAGCTCCGATACCGTTCCATAAACCCAATATGTAAGAGACAAGACCTATTCCTTTTTCAGTGAACTGGACTCAACACCCCCTATTCACCGCACAAGAATATATCTGACTAGTAAGAATCTTCAAACCTATGTATTGATATCTCTCCGTAAGTGAGTCAAGGGGGTGTAAAGCGGCATAAACACAGCCGTGAAAAGCAGCTAAACCCCATTATAAAAATAAATTACTTTTCAAAACCCGTGAAACAAGACAGTGAAAGAGAGAGAAATTCTTAGAAAATTCGTTCAGGGGCTGTGATGCAACCTGGATTGACCATATCTAGACCCACAGCTGATTGAGACATAAGGGTGGACACTCTTGGGGCTGAGAGGTTCGGTGAGGTTGGGTGAGCCAACGCAGACCCTTTCAAGTAATACTGCATGGTACCCATCCCATGGGTCCCAAATCTCCAGGTTCAAGGGCATCTTCCTACGTCGAAAACAGGCATGAGAAACCCAGAGGATGGTACACCGTGTGATCGGGATAGGTTTCTAAAACGCACCTCATTTCTCATCTCCTTTGCTCGGGTTCGCCATTCCAGCCGATTTACTAGCCATCTCCCTCCTTGGAGAATCAGCACCTTTAACCTCCTGTTCCGTACAGGTTGCAATTTGTCCTGAGGATGAACGGGAAGAGGGGGAACCAATGAGAGACTAGCTCTAGGTGTTGGGACAGGCACAGGTCACTCTATTTTCCCATCAGGAAGAAGAATTAAGCACAAGCTCAGCCTGCCCCCCAGAACCAGAAGAGGGCCTGAAGCAATCCTGCGCTTTTGCGGCCAGCTCCCAAAAAAGCGAGTTGAAAAATGGAGCTCAGGGGCACTGCAATTCACAAACCTGCACAGTTTTAAATGATACCTCTCGTCCACAAATATACTAAGGGAAGGCAACGAAGAGGCTTTGAAAGCAAGGCAGAATTGCAGGAAACAGATTTCAGGAGGTAGATTCGAATAGCCTTGAAAGCACATGAAAAGCGGCAAAACGTGGACAATGATGCCCTTGGCCAAAAAGGGCGTATGCGTTTTTTCCTGAATATATTCAGGAAAAAACGCATACGCCCTTTTTGGCCAACCAAGCAACCTGGAAAGCCAATCAGCGCTCCAGAGAAGTCTCGCTTCCCAGCGGGCAAAAGGGCCATGCGGAAAAAAGTGTCCAAACCAGAAATGCAGGACCGGCCATGGAGAAATGGGAGCCTTGCTACGCTGATGGGTGGGATGTAAATTGCCAACAGCCACTCTGGAGAAGTGTACGGTGTGTTCTGAAACATCTAAAAAACACAGCTTGGAGAGCATAGGGCACTTCCACTCATGGGCGTATAAATTGGGAAAACTAAAAATCAGCAAGACACAGGCACCCCAAAGTTTAGGGCTGCTCTGTTGACAAGAACCCCCACTTCATTACTCCTTAAATATCCTAGGAAAGAGAAAAATGGATAAAGAAGTTGGGGTCCTCATGTACAATGGAATATCACTCAGCCATGAAATCCACGTCATAAGGCTAGTAGCAGCACGATGAGTGGATTTAGGTACGACGATTCTAAGTGAAATAAGTCACACAGAAAAGACACTTATCATAAGATATCACTTAGAGAGGGAATGTAAAAACCGCTACACTTGAACTGAATTGCAAAACAGAACAGAGTCACACGTTTAGGAAACACACTATGGCTGCTGAACGGGAAAGGTGAGGTGGGGTGATGCATAAAACAAGGGTTTCAAATTAGCTCCGATACCGTTCCATAAACCCAATATGTAAGAGACAAGACCTATTCCTTTTTCAGTGAACTGGACTCAACACCCCCTATTCACCGCACAAGAATATATCTGACTAGTAAGAATCTTCAAACCTATGTATTGATATCTCTCCGTAAGTGAGTCAAGGGGGTGTAAAGCGGCATAAACACAGCCGTGAAAAGCAGCTAAACCCCATTATAAAAATAAATTACTTTTCAAAACCCGTGAAACAAGACAGTGAAAGAGAGAGAAATTCTTACAAAATTCGTTCAGGGGCTGTGATGCAACCTGGATTGACCATATCTAGACCCACAGCTGATTGAGACATAAGGGTGGACACTCTTGGGGCTGAGAGGTTCGGTGAGGTTGGGTGAGCCAACGCAGACCCTTTCAAGTAATACTGCATGGTACCCATCCCATGGGTCCCAAATCTCCAGGTTCAAGGGCATCTTCCTACGTCGAAAACAGGCATGAGAAACCCAGAAGATGGTACACCGTGTGATCGGGAAAGGTTTCTAAAACGCACCTCATTTCTCATCTCCTTTGCTCGGGTTCGCCATTCCAGCCGATTTACTAGCCGTCTCCCTCCTTGGAGAATCAGCACCTTTAACCTCCTGTTCCGTACAGGTTGCAATTTGTCCTGAGGATGAACGGGAAGAGGGGGAACCAATGAGAGACTAGCTCTAGGTGTTGGGACAGGCACAGGTCACTCTATTTTCCCATCAGGAAGAAGAATTAAGCACAAGCTCAGCCTGCCCCCCAGAACCAGAAGAGGGCCTGAAGCAATCCTGCGCTTTTGCGGCCAGCTCCCAAAAAAGCGAGTTGAAAAATGGAGCTCAGGGGCACTGCAATTCACAAACCTGCACAGTTTTAAATGATACCTCTCGTCCACAAATATACTAAGGGAAGGCAACGAAGAGGCTTTGAAAGCAAGGCAGAATTGCAGGAAACAGATTTCAGGAGGTAGATTCGAATCGCCTTGAAAGCACATGAAAAGTGGCTAAAACGTGGACAATGATGCCCTTGGCCAAAAAGGGCGTATGCGTTTTTTCCTGAATATATTCAGGAAAAAACGCATACGCCCTTTTTGGCCAACCAAGCAACCTGGAAAGGCCAATCAGCGCTCCAAAGAAGTCTCGCTTCCCAGCGGGCAAAAGGGCCATGCGGAAAAAAGTGTCCAAACCAGAAATGCAGGACCGGCCATGGAGAAATGGGAGCCTTGCTACGCTGATGGGTGGGATGTAAATTGCCAACAGCCACTCTGGAGAAGTGTACGGTGTGTTCTGAAACATCTAAAAAACACAGCTTGGAGAGCATAGGGCACTTCCACTCATGGGCGTATAAATTGGGAAAACTAAAAATCAGCAAGACACAGGCACCCCAAAGTTTAGGGCTGCTCTGTTGACAAGAACCCCCACTTCATTACACCTTAAATATCCTAGGAAAGAGAAAAATGGATAAAGAAGTTGGGGTCCTCATGTACAATGGAATATCACTCAGCCATGAAATCCACGTCATAAGGCTAGTAGCAGCACGATGAGTGGATTTAGGTACGACGATTCTAAGTGAAATAAGTCACACAGAAAAGACACTTATCATAAGATATCACTTCGAGAGGGAATGTAAAAACCGCTACACTTGAACTGAATTGCAAAACAGAACAGAGTCACACGTTTAGGAAACACACTATGGCTGCTGAACGGGAAAGGTGAGGTGGGGTGATGCATAAAACAAGGGTTTCAAATTAGCTCCGATACCGTTCCATAAACCCAATATGTAAGAGACAAGACCTATTCCTTTTTCAGTGAACTGGACTCAACACCCCCTATTCACCGCACAAGAATATATCTGACTAGTAAGAATCTTCAAACCTATGTATTGATATCTCTCCGTAAGTGAGTCAAGGGGGTGTAAAGCGGCATAAACACAGCCGTGAAAAGCAGCTAAACCCCATTATAAAAATAAATTACTTTTCAAAACCCGTGAAACAAGACAGTGAAAGAGAGAGAAATTCTTACAAAATTCGTTCAGGGGCTGTGATGCAACCTGGATTGACCATATCTAGACCCACAGCTGATTGAGACATAAGGGTGGACACTCTTGGGGCTGAGAGGTTTGGTGAGGTTGGGTGAGCCAACGCAGACCCTTTCAAGTAATACTGCATGGTACCCATCCCATGGGTCCCAAATCTCCAGGTTCAAGGGCATCTTCCTACGTCGAAAACAGGCATGAGAAACCCAGAAGATGGTACACCGTGTGATCGGGATAGGTTTCTAAAACGCACCTCATTTCTCATCTCCTTTGCTCGGGTTCGCCATTCCAGCCGATTTACTAGCCATCTCCCTCCTTGGAGAATCAGCACCTTTAACCTCCTGTTCCGTACAGGTTGCAATTTGTCCTGAGGATGAACGGGAAGAGGGGGAACCAATGAGAGACTAGCTCTAGGTGTTGGGACAGGCACAGGTCACTCTATTTTCCCATCAGGAAGAAGAATTAAGCACAAGCTCAGCCTGCCCCCCAGAACCAGAAGAGGGCCTGAAGCAATCCTGCGCTTTTGCGGCCAGCTCCCAAAAAAGCGAGTTGAAAAATGGAGCTCAGGGGCACTGCAATTCACAAACCTGCAGAGTTTTAAATGATACCTCTCGTCCACAAATATACTAAGGGAAGGCAACGAAGAGGCTTTGAAAGCAAGGCAGAATTGCAGGAAACAGATTTCAGGAGGTAGATTCGAATAGCCTTGAAAGCACATGAAAAGCGGCAAAACGTGGACAATGATGCCCTTGGCCAAAAAGGGCGTATGCGTTTTTTCCTGAATATATTCAGGAAAAAACGCATACGCCCTTTTTGGCCAACCAAGCAACCTGGAAAGGCCAATCAGCGCTCCAGAGAAGTCTCGCTTCCCAGCGGGCAAAAGGGCCATGCGGAAAAAAGTGTCCAAACCAGAAATGCAGGACCGGCCATGGAGAAATGGGAGCCTTGCTACGCTGATGGGTGGGATGTAAATTGCCAACAGCCACTCTGGAGAAGTGTACGGTGTGTTCTGAAACATCTAAAAAACACAGCTTGGAGAGCATAGGGCACTTCCACTCATGGGCGTATAAATTGGGAAAACTAAAAATCAGCAAGACACAGGCACCCCAAAGTTTAGGGCTGCTCTGTTGACAAGAACCCCCACTTCATTACACCTTAAATATCCTAGGAAAGAGAAAAATGGATAAAGAAGTTGGGGTCCTCATGTACAATGGAATATCACTCAGCCATGAAATCCACGTCATAAGGCTAGTAGCAGCACGATGAGTGGATTTAGGTACGACGATTCTAAGTGAAATAAGTCACACAGAAAAGACACTTATCATAAGATATCACTTAGAGAGGGAATGTAAAAACCGCTACACTTGAACTGAATTGCAAAACAGAACAGAGTCACACGTTTAGGAAACACACTATGGCTGCTGAACGGGAAAGGTGAGGTGGGGTGATGCATAAAACAAGGGTTTCAAATTAGCTCCGATACCGTTCCATAAACCCAATATGTAAGAGACAAGACCTATTCCTTTTTCAGTGAACTGGACTCAACACCCCCTATTCACCGCACAAGAATATATCTGACTAGTAAGAATCTTCAAACCTATGTATTGATATCTCTCCGTAAGTGAGTCAAGGGGGTGTAAAGCGGCATAAACACAGCCGTGAAAAGCAGCTAAACCCCATTATAAAAATAAATTACTTTTCAAAACCCGTGAAACAAGACAGTGAAAGAGAGAGAAATTCTTACAAAATTCGTTCAGGGGCTGTGATGCAACCTGGATTGACCATATCTAGACCCACAGCTGATTGAGACATAAGGGTGGACACTCTTGGGACTTAGAGGTTCGGTGAGGTTGGGTGAGCCAACGCAGACCCTTTCAAGTAATACTGCATGGTACCCATCCCATGGGTCCCAAATCTCCAGGTTCAAGGGCATCTTCCTACGTCGAAAACAGGCATGAGAAACCCAGAAGATGGTACACCGTGTGATCGGGAAAGGTTTCTAAAACGCACCTCATTTCTCATCTCCTTTGCTCGGGTTCGCCATTACAGCCGATTTACTAGCCATCTCCCTCCTTGGAGAATCAGCACCTTTAACCTCCTGTTCCGTACAGGTTGCAATTTGTCCTGAGGATGAAGGGGAAGAGGGGGAACCAATGAGAGACTAGCTCTAGGTGTTGGGACAGGCACAGGTCACTCTATTTTCCCATCAGGAAGAAGAATTAAGCACAAGCTCAGCCTGCCCCCCAGAACCAGAAGAGGGCCTGAAGCAATCCTGCGCTTTGGCGGCCATCTCCCAAAAAAGCGAGTTGAAAAATGGAGCTCAGGGGCACTGCAATTCACAAACCTGCAGAGTTTTAAATGATACCTCTCGTCCACAAATATATTAAGGGAAGGCAACGAAGAGGCTTTGAAAGCAAGGCAGAATTGCAGGAAACAGATTTCAGGAGGTAGATTCGAATCGCCTTGAAAGCACATGAAAAGCGGCAAAACGTGGACAATGATGCCCTTGGCCAAAAAGGGCGTATGCGTTTTTTCCTGAATATATTCAGGAAAAAACGCATACGCCCTTTTTGGCCAACCAAGCAACCTGGAAAGGCCAATCAGCGATCCAAAGAAGTCTCGCTTCCCAGCGGGCAAAAGGGCCATGCGGAAAAAAGTGTCCAAACCAGAAATGCAGGACCGGCCATGGAGAAATGGGAGCCTTGCTACGCTGATGGGTGGGATGTAAATTGCCAACAGCCACTCTGGAGAAGTGTACGGTGTGTTCTGAAACATCTAAAAAACACAGCTTGGAGAGCATAGGGCACTTCCACTCATGGGCGTATAAATTGGGAAAACTAAAAATCAGCAAGACACAGGCACCCCAAAGTTTAGGGCTGCTCTGTTGACAAGAACCCCCACTTCATTACACCTTAAATATCCTAGGAAAGAGAAAAATGGATAAAGAAGTTGTGGTCCTCATGTACAATGGAATATCACTCAGCCATGAAATCAACGTCATAAGGCTAGTAGCAGCACGATGAGTGGATTTAGGTACGAAGATTCTAAGTGAAATAAGTCACACAGAAAAAGACACTTATCATAAGATATCACTTAGAGAGGGAATGTAAGAACCGCTACACTTGAACTGAATTGCAAAACAGAACAGAGTCACACTTTTAGGAAACACACTATGGCTGCTGAACGGGAAAGGTGAGGTGGGGTGATGCATAAAACAAGGGTTTCAAATTAGCTCCGATACCGTTCCATAAACCCAATATGTAAGAGACAAGACCTATTCCTTTTTCAGTGAACTGGACTCAACACCCCCTATTCACCGCACAAGAATATATCTGACTAGTAAGAATCTTCAAACCTATGTATTGATATCTCTCTGTAAGTGAGTCAAGGGGGTGTAAAGCGGCATAAACACAGCCGTGAAAAGCAGCTAAACCCCATTATAAAAATAAATTACTTTTCAAAACCCGTGAAACAAATACAGTGAAAGAGAGAGAAATTCTTACAAAATTCGTTCAGGGGCTGTGATGCAACCTGGATTGACCATATCTAGACCCACAGCTGATTGAGACATAAGGGTGGACACTCTTGGGGCTGAGAGGTTCGGTGAGGTTGGGTGAGCCAACGCAGACCCTTTCAAGTAATACTGCATGGTACCCATCCCATGGGTCCCAAATCTCCAGGTTCAAGGGCATCTTCCTACGTCGAAAACAGGCATGAGAAACCCAGAAGATGGTACACCGTGTGATCGGGAAAGGTTTCTAAAACGCACCTCATTTCTCATCTCCTTTGCTCGGGTTCGCCATTCCAGCCGATTTACTAGCCGTCTCCCTCCTTGGAGAATCAGCACCTTTAACCTCCTGTTCCGTACAGGTTGCAATTTGTCCTGAGGATGAACGGGAAGAGGGGGAAGCAATGAGAGACTAGCTCTAGGTGTTGGGACAGGCACAGGTCACTCTATTTTCCCATCAGGAAGAAGAATTAAGCACAAGCTCAGCCTGCCCCCCAGAACCAGAAGAGGGCCTGAAGCAATCCTGCGCTTTGGCGGCCATCTCCCAAAAAAGCGAGTTGAAAAATGGAGCTCAGGGGCACTGCAATTCACAAACCTGCAGAGATTTAAATGATACCTCTCGTCCACAAATATATTAAGGGAAGGCAACGAAGAGGCTTTGAAAGCAAGGCAGAATTGCAGGAAACAGATTTCAGGAGGTAGATTCGAATCGCCTTGAAAGCACATGAAAAGCGGCAAAACGTGGACAATGATGCCCTTGGCCAAAAAGGGCGTATGCGTTTTTTCCTGAATATATTCAGGAAAAAACGCATACGCCCTTTTTGGCCAACCAAGCAACCTGGAAAGGCCAATCAGCGCTCCAAAGAAGTCTCGCTTCCCAGCGGGCAAAAGGGCCATGCGGAAAAAAGTGTCCAACCCAGAAATGCAGGACCGGCCATGGAGAAATGGGAGCCTTGCTACGCTGATGGGTGGGATGTAAATTGCCAACAGCCACTCTGGAGAAGTGTACGGTGTGTTCTGAAACATCTAAAAAACACAGCTTGGAGAGCATAGGGCACTTCCACTCATGGGCGTATAAATTGGGAAAACTAAAAATCAGCAAGACACAGGCACCCCAAAGTTTAGGGCTGCTCTGTTGACAAGAACCCCCACTTCATTACACCTTAAATATCCTAGGAAAGAGAAAAATGGATAAAGAAGTTGTGGTCCTCATGTACAATGGAATATCACTCAGCCATGAAATCAACGTCATAAGGCTAGTAGCAGCACGATGAGTGGATTTAGGTACGAAGATTCTAAGTGAAATAAGTCACACAGAAAAAGACACTTATCATAAGATATCACTTAGAGAGGGAATGTAAAAACCGCTACACTTGAACTGAATTGCAAAACAGAACAGAGTCACACTTTTAGGAAACACACTATGGCTGCTGAACGGGAAAGGTGAGGTGGGGTGATGCATAAAACAAGGGTTTCAAATTAGCTCCGATACCGTTCCATAAACCCAATATGTAAGAGACAAGACCTATTCCTTTTTCAGTGAACTGGACTCAACACCCCCTATTCACCGCACAAGAATATATCTGACTAGTAAGAATCTTCAAACCTATGTATTGATATCTCTCTGTAAGTGAGTCAAGGGGGTGTAAAGCGGCATAAACACAGCCGTGAAAAGCAGCTAAACCCCATTATAAAAATAAATTACTTTTCAAAACCCGTGAAACAAATACAGTGAAAGAGAGAGAAATTCTTACAAAATTCGTTCAGGGGCTGTGATGCAACCTGGATTGACCATATCTAGACCCACAGCTGATTGAGACATAAGGGTGGACACTCTTGGGGCTGAGAGGTTCGGTGAGGTTGGGTGAGCCAACGCAGACCCTTTCAAGTAATACTGCATGGTACCCATCCCATGGGTCCCAAATCTCCAGGTTCAAGGGCATCTTCCTACGTCGAAAACAGGCATGAGAAACCCAGAAGATGGTACACCGTGTGATCGGGAAAGGTTTCTAAAACGCACCTCATTTCTCATCTCCTTTGCTCGGGTTCGCCATTCCAGCCGATTTACTAGCCGTCTCCCTCCTTGGAGAATCAGCACCTTTAACCTCCTGTTCCGTACAGGTTGCAATTTGTCCTGAGGATGAACGGGAAGAGGGGGAAGCAATGAGAGACTAGCTCTAGGTGTTGGGACAGGCACAGGTCACTCTATTTTCCCATCAGGAAGAAGAATTAAGCACAAGCTCAGCCTGCCCCCCAGAACCAGAAGAGGGCCTGAAGCAATCCTGCGCTTTGGCGGCCATCTCCCAAAAAAGCGAGTTGAAAAATGGAGCTCAGGGGCACTGCAATTCACAAACCTGCAGAGATTTAAATGATACCTCTCGTCCACAAATATATTAAGGGAAGGCAACGAAGAGGCTTTGAAAGCAAGGCAGAATTGCAGGAAACAGATTTCAGGAGGTAGATTCGAATCGCCTTGAAAGCACATGAAAAGCGGCAAAACGTGGACAATGATGCCCTTGGCCAAAAAGGGCGTATGCGTTTTTTCCTGAATATATTCAGGAAAAAACGCATACGCCCTTTTTGGCCAACCAAGCAACCTGGAAAGGCCAATCAGCGCTCCAAAGAAGTCTCGCTTCCCAGCGGGCAAAAGGGCCATGCGGAAAAAAGTGTCCAACCCAGAAATGCAGGACCGGCCATGGAGAAATGGGAGCCTTGCTACGCTGATGGGTGGGATGTAAATTGCCAACAGCCACTCTGGAGAAGTGTACGGTGTGTTCTGAAACATCTAAAAAACACAGCTTGGAGAGCATAGGGCACTTCCACTCATGGGCGTATAAATTGGGAAAACTAAAAATCAGCAAGACACAGGCACCCCAAAGTTTAGGGCTGCTCTGTTGACAAGAACCCCCACTTCATTACACCTTAAATATCCTAGGAAAGAGAAAAATGGATAAAGAAGTTGTGGTCCTCATGTACAATGGAATATCACTCAGCCATGAAATCAACGTCATAAGGCTAGTAGCAGCACGATGAGTGGATTTAGGTACGAAGATTCTAAGTGAAATAAGTCACACAGAAAAAGACACTTATCATAAGATATCACTTAGAGAGGGAATGTAAAAACCGCTACACTTGAACTGAATTGCAAAACAGAACAGAGTCACACTTTTAGGAAACACACTATGGCTGCTGAACGGGAAAGGTGAGGTGGGGTGATGCATAAAACAAGGGTTTCAAATTAGCTCCGATACCGTTCCATAAACCCAATATGTAAGAGACAAGACCTATTCCTTTTTCAGTGAACTGGACTCAACACCCCCTATTCACCGCACAAGAATATATCTGACTAGTAAGAATCTTCAAACCTATGTATTGATATCTCTCTGTAAGTGAGTCAAGGGGGTGTAAAGCGGCATAAACACAGCCGTGAAAAGCAGCTAAACCCCATTATAAAAAGAAATTACTTTTCAAAACCCGTGAAACAAATACAGTGAAAGAGAGAGAAATTCTTACAAAATTCGTTCAAGGGCTGTGATGCAACCTGGATTGACCATATCTAGACCCACAGCTGATTGAGACATAAGGGTGGACACTCTTGGGGCTGAGAGGTTCGGTGAGGTTGGGTGAGCCAACGCAGACCCTTTCAAGTAATACTGCATGGTACCCATCCCATGGGTCCCAAATCTCCAGGTTCAAGGGCATGTTCCTACGTCGAAAACAGGTATGAGAAACCCAGAAGATGGTACACCGTGTGATCGGGATAGGTTTCTAAAACGCACCTCATTTCTCATCTCCTTTGCTCGGGTTCGCCATTCCAGCCGATTTACTAGCCGTCTCCCTCCTTGGAGAATCAGCACCTTTAACCTCCTGTTCCGTACAGGTTGCAATTTGTCCTGAGGATGAACGGGAAGAGGGGGAAGCAATGAGAGACTAGCTCTAGGTGTTGGGACAGGCACAGGTCACTCTATTTTCCCATCAGGAAGAAGAATTAAGCACAAGCTCAGCCTGCCCCCCAGAACCAGAAGAGGGCCTGAAGCAATCCTGCGCTTTTGCGGCCAGCTCCCAAAAAAGCGAGTTGAAAAATGGAGCTCAGGGGCACTGCAATTCACAAACCTGCACAGTTTTAAATGATACCTCTCGTCCACAAATATACTAAGGGAAGGCAACGAAGAGGCTTTGAAAGCAAGGCAGAATTGCAGGAAACAGATTTCAGGAGGTAGATTCGAATCGCCTTGAAAGCACATGAAAAGCGGCAAAACGTGGACAATGATGCCCTTGGCCAAAAAGGGCGTATGCGTTTTTTCCTGAATATATTCAGGAAAAAACGCATACGCCCTTTTTGGCCAACCAAGCAACCTGGAAAGGCCAATCAGCGCTCCAAAGAAGTCTCGCTTCCCAGCGGGCAAAAGGGCCATGCGGAAAAAAGTGTCCAACCCAGAAATGCAGGACCGGCCATGGAGAAATGGGAGCCTTGCTACGCTGATGGGTGGGATGTAAATTGCCAACAGCCACTCTGGAGAAGTGTACGGTGTGTTCTGAAACATCTAAAAAACACAGCTTGGAGAGCATAGGGCACTTCCACTCATGGGCGTATAAATTGGGAAAACTAAAAATCAGCAAGACACAGGCACCCCAAAGTTTAGGGCTGCTCTGTTGACAAGAACCCCCACTTCATTACACCTTAAATATCCTAGGAAAGAGAAAAATGGATAAAGAAGTTGTGGTCCTCATGTACAATGGAATATCACTCAGCCATGAAATCCACGTCATAAGGCTAGTAGCAGCACGATGAGTGGATTTAGGTACGAAGATTCTAAGTGAAATAAGTCACACAGAAAAAGACACTTATCATAAGATATCACTTAGAGAGGGAATGTAAAAACCGCTACACTTGAACTGAATTGCAAAACAGAACAGAGTCACACGTTTAGGAAACACACTATGGCTGCTAAACGGGAAAGGTGAGGTGGGGTGATGCATAAAACAAGGGTTTCAAATTAGCTCCGATACCGTTCCATAAACCCAATATGTAAGAGACAAGACCTATTCCTTTTTCAGTGAACTGGACTCAACACCCCCTATTCACCGCACAAGAATATATCTGACTAGTAAGAATCTTCAAACCTATGTATTGATATCTCTCCGTAAGTGAGTCAAGGGGGTGTAAAGCGGCATAAACACAGCCGTGAAAAGCAGCTAAACCCCATTATAAAAATAAATTACTTTTCAAAACCCGTGAAACAAAGACAGTGAAAGAGAGAGAAATTCTTACAAAATTCGTTCAGGGGCTGTGATGCAACCTGGATTGACCATATCTAGACCCACAGCTGATTGAGACATAAGGGTGGACACTCTTGGGGCTGAGAGGTTCGGTGAGGTTGGGTGAGCCAACGCAGACCCTTTCAAGTAATACTGCATGGTACCCATCCCATGGGTCCCAAATCTCCAGGTTCAAGGGCATCTTCCTACGTCGAAAACAGGCATGAGAAACCCAGAAGATGGTACACGGTGTGATCGGGAAAGGTTTCTAAAACGCACCTCATTTCTCATCTCCTTTGCTCGGGTTCGCCATTCCAGCCGATTTACTAGCCATCTCCCTCCTTGGAGAATCAGCACCTTTAACCTCCTGTTCCGTACAGGTTGCAATTTGTCCTGAGGATGAACGGGAAGAGGGGGAACCAATGAGAGACTAGCTCTAGGTGTTGGGACAGGCACAGGTCACTCTATTTTCCCATCAGGAAGAAGAATTAAGCACAAGCTCAGCCTGCCCCCCAGAACCAGAAGAGGGCCTGAAGCAATCCTGCGCTTTTGCGGCCAGCTCCCAAAAAAGCGAGTTGAAAAATGGAGCTCAGGGGCACTGCAATTCACAAACCTGCACAGTTTTAAATGATACCTCTCGTCCACAAATATATTAAGGGAAGGCAACGAAGAGGCTTTGAAAGCAAGGCAGAATTGCAGGAAACAGATTTCAGGAGGTAGATTCGAATAGCCTTGAAAGCACATGAAAAGCGGCAAAACGTGGACAATGATGCCCTTGGCCAAAAAGGGCGTATGCGTTTTTTCCTGAATATATTCAGGAAAAAACGCATACGCCCTTTTTGGCCAACCAAGCAACCTGGAAAGGCCAATCAGCGCTCCAGAGAAGTCTCGCTTCCCAGCGGGCAAAAGGGCCATGCGGAAAAAAGTGTCCAAACCAGAAATGCAGGACCGGCCATGGAGAAATGGGAGCCTTGCTACGCTGATGGGTGGGATGTAAATTGCCAACAGCCACTCTGGAGAAGTGTACGGTGTGTTCTGAAACATCTAAAAAACACAGCTTGGAGAGCATAGGGCACTTCCACTCATGGGCGTATAAATTGGGAAAACTAAAAATCAGCAAGACACAGGCACCCCAAAGTTTAGGGCTGCTCTGTTGACAAGAACCCCCACTTCATTACACCTTAAATATCCTAGGAAAGAGAAAAATGGATAAAGAAGTTGGGGTCCTCATGTACAATGGAATATCACTCAGCCATGAAATCCACGTCATAAGGCTAGTAGCAGCACGATGAGTGGATTTAGGTACGACGATTCTAAGTGAAATAAGTCACACAGAAAAGACACTTATCATAAGATATCACTTAGAGAGGGAATGTAAAAACCGCTACACTTGAACTGAATTGCAAAACAGAACAGAGTCACACGTTTAGGAAACACACTATGGCTGCTGAACGGGAAAGGTGAGGTGGGGTGATGCATAAAACAAGGGTTTCAAATTAGCTCCGATACCGTTCCATAAACCCAATATGTAAGAGACAAGACCTATTCCTTTTTCAGTGAACTGGACTCAACACCCCCTATTCACCGCACAAGAATATATCTGACTAGTAAGAATCTTCAAACCTATGTATTGATATCTCTCCGTAAGTGAGTCAAGGGGGTGTAAAGCGGCATAAACACAGCCGTGAAAAGCAGCTAAACCCCATTATAAAAAGAAATTACTTTTCAAAACCCGTGAAACAAATACAGTGAAAGAGAGAGAAATTCTTACAAAATTCGTTCAAGGGCTGTGATGCAACCTGGATTGACCATATCTAGACCCACAGCTGATTGAGACATAAGGGTGGACACTCTTGGGGCTGAGAGGTTCGGTGAGGTTGGGTGAGCCAACGCAGACCCTTTCAAGTAATACTGCATGGTACCCATCCCATGGGTCCCAAATCTCCAGGTTCAAGGGCATGTTCCTACGTCGAAAACAGGTATGAGAAACCCAGAAGATGGTACACCGTGTGATCGGGATAGGTTTCTAAAACGCACCTCATTTCTCATCTCCTTTGCTCGGGTTCGCCATTCCAGCCGATTTACTAGCCGTCTCCCTCCTTGGAGAATCAGCACCTTTAACCTCCTGTTCCGTACAGGTTGCAATTTGTCCTGAGGATGAACGGGAAGAGGGGGAAGCAATGAGAGACTAGCTCTAGGTGTTGGGACAGGCACAGGTCACTCTATTTTCCCATCAGGAAGAAGAATTAAGCACAAGCTCAGCCTGCCCCCCAGAACCAGAAGAGGGCCTGAAGCAATCCTGCGCTTTTGCGGCCAGCTCCCAAAAAAGCAAGTTGAAAAATGGAGCTCAGGGGCACTGCAATTCACAAACCTGCACAGTTTTAAATGATACCTCTCGTCCACAAATATACTAAGGGAAGGCAACGAAGAGGCTTTGAAAGCAAGGCAGAATTGCAGGAAACAGATTTCAGGAGGTAGATTCGAATCGCCTTGAAAGCACATGAAAAGCGGCAAAACGTGGACAATGATGCCCTTGGCCAAAAAGGGCGTATGCGTTTTTTCCTGAATATATTCAGGAAAAAACGCATACGCCCTTTTTGGCCAACCAAGCAACCTGGAAAGGCCAATCAGCGCTCCAAAGAAGTCTCGCTTCCCAGCGGGCAAAAGGGCCATGCGGAAAAAAGTGTCCAACCCAGAAATGCAGGACCGGCCATGGAGAAATGGGAGCCTTGCTACGCTGATGGGTGGGATGTAAATTGCCAACAGCCACTCTGGAGAAGTGTACGGTGTGTTCTGAAACATCTAAAAAACACAGCTTGGAGAGCATAGGGCACTTCCACTCATGGGCGTATAAATTGGGAAAACTAAAAATCAGCAAGACACAGGCACCCCAAAGTTTAGGGCTGCTCTGTTGACAAGAACCCCCACTTCATTACACCTTAAATATCCTAGGAAAGAGAAAAATGGATAAAGAAGTTGTGGTCCTCATGTACAATGGAATATCACTCAGCCATGAAATCCACGTCATAAGGCTAGTAGCAGCACGATGAGTGGATTTAGGTACGAAGATTCTAAGTGAAATAAGTCACACAGAAAAAGACACTTATCATAAGATATCACTTAGAGAGGGAATGTAAAAACCGCTACACTTGAACTGAATTGCAAAACAGAACAGAGTCACACGTTTAGGAAACACACTATGGCTGCTAAACGGGAAAGGTGAGGTGGGGTGATGCATAAAACAAGGGTTTCAAATTAGCTCCGATACCGTTCCATAAACCCAATATGTAAGAGACAAGACCTATTCCTTTTTCAGTGAACTGGACTCAACACCCCCTATTCACCGCACAAGAATATATCTGACTAGTAAGAATCTTCAAACCTATGTATTGATATCTCTCCGTAAGTGAGTCAAGGGGGTGTAAAGCGGCATAAACACAGCCGTGAAAAGCAGCTAAACCCCATTATAAAAATAAATTACTTTTCAAAACCCGTGAAACAAAGACAGTGAAAGAGAGAGAAATTCTTACAAAATTCGTTCAGGGGCTGTGATGCAACCTGGATTGACCATATCTAGACCCACAGCTGATTGAGACATAAGGGTGGACACTCTTGGGGCTGAGAGGTTCGGTGAGGTTGGGTGAGCCAACGCAGACCCTTTCAAGTAATACTGCATGGTACCCATCCCATGGGTCCCAAATCTCCAGGTTCAAGGGCATCTTCCTACGTCGAAAACAGGCATGAGAAACCCAGAAGATGGTACACGGTGTGATCGGGAAAGGTTTCTAAAACGCACCTCATTTCTCATCTCCTTTGCTCGGGTTCGCCATTCCAGCCGATTTACTAGCCATCTCCCTCCTTGGAGAATCAGCACCTTTAACCTCCTGTTCCGTACAGGTTGCAATTTGTCCTGAGGATGAACGGGAAGAGGGGGAACCAATGAGAGACTAGCTCTAGGTGTTGGGACAGGCACAGGTCACTCTATTTTCCCATCAGGAAGAAGAATTAAGCACAAGCTCAGCCTGCCCCCCAGAACCAGAAGAGGGCCTGAAGCAATCCTGCGCTTTTGCGGCCAGCTCCCAAAAAAGCGAGTTGAAAAATGGAGCTCAGGGGCACTGCAATTCACAAACCTGCACAGTTTTAAATGATACCTCTCGTCCACAAATATATTAAGGGAAGGCAACGAAGAGGCTTTGAAAGCAAGGCAGAATTGCAGGAAACAGATTTCAGGAGGTAGATTCGAATAGCCTTGAAAGCACATGAAAAGCGGCAAAACGTGGACAATGATGCCCTTGGCCAAAAAGGGCGTATGCGTTTTTTCCTGAATATATTCAGGAAAAAACGCATACGCCCTTTTTGGCCAACCAAGCAACCTGGAAAGGCCAATCAGCGCTCCAGAGAAGTCTCGCTTCCCAGCGGGCAAAAGGGCCATGCGGAAAAAAGTGTCCAAACCAGAAATGCAGGACCGGCCATGGAGAAATGGGAGCCTTGCTACGCTGATGGGTGGGATGTAAATTGCCAACAGCCACTCTGGAGAAGTGTACGGTGTGTTCTGAAACATCTAAAAAACACAGCTTGGAGAGCATAGGGCACTTCCACTCATGGGCGTATAAATTGGGAAAACTAAAAATCAGCAAGACACAGGCACCCCAAAGTTTAGGGCTGCTCTGTTGACAAGAACCCCCACTTCATTACACCTTAAATATCCTAGGAAAGAGAAAAATGGATAAAGAAGTTGGGGTCCTCATGTACAATGGAATATCACTCAGCCATGAAATCCACGTCATAAGGCTAGTAGCAGCACGATGAGTGGATTTAGGTACGACGATTCTAAGTGAAATAAGTCACACAGAAAAGACACTTATCATAAGATATCACTTAGAGAGGGAATGTAAAAACCGCTACACTTGAACTGAATTGCAAAACAGAACAGAGTCACACGTTTAGGAAACACACTATGGCTGCTGAACGGGAAAGGTGAGGTGGGGTGATGCATAAAACAAGGGTTTCAAATTAGCTCCGATACCGTTCCATAAACCCAATATGTAAGAGACAAGACCTATTCCTTTTTCAGTGAACTGGACTCAACACCCCCTATTCACCGCACAAGAATATATCTGACTAGTAAGAATCTTCAAACCTATGTATTGATATCTCTCCGTAAGTGAGTCAAGGGGGTGTAAAGCGGCATAAACACAGCCGTGAAAAGCAGCTAAACCCCATTATAAAAATAAATTACTTTTCAAAACCCGTGAAACAAAGACAGTGAAAGAGAGAGAAATTCTTACAAAATTCGTTCAGGGGCTGTGATGCAACCTGGATTGACCATATCTAGACCCACAGCTGATTGAGACATAAGGGTGGACACTCTTGGGGCTGAGAGGTTCGGTGAGGTTGGGTGAGCCAACGCAGACCCTTTCAAGTAATACTGCATGGTACCCATCCCATGGGTCCCAAATCTCCAGGTTCAAGGGCATCTTCCTACGTCGAAAACAGGCATGAGAAACCCAGAAGATGGTACACGGTGTGATCGGGAAAGGTTTCTAAAACGCACCTCATTTCTCATCTCCTTTGCTCGGGTTCGCCATTCCAGCCGATTTACTAGCCATCTCCCTCCTTGGAGAATCAGCACCTTTAACCTCCTGTTCCGTACAGGTTGCAATTTGTCCTGAGGATGAACGGGAAGAGGGGGAACCAATGAGAGACTAGCTCTAGGTGTTGGGACAGGCACAGGTCACTCTATTTTCCCATCAGGAAGAAGAATTAAGCACAAGCTCAGCCTGCCCCCCAGAACCAGAAGAGGGCCTGAAGCAATCCTGCGCTTTTGCGGCCAGCTCCCAAAAAAGCGAGTTGAAAAATGGAGCTCAGGGGCACTGCAATTCACAAACCTGCACAGTTTTAAATGATACCTCTCGTCCACAAATATACTAAGGGAAGGCAACGAAGAGGCTTTGAAAGCAAGGCAGAATTGCAGGAAACAGATTTCAGGAGGTAGATTCGAATCGCCTTGAAAGCACATGAAAAGCGGCAAAACGTGGACAATGATGCCCTTGGCCAAAAAGGGCGTATGCGTTTTTTCCTGAATATATTCAGGAAAAAACGCATACGCCCTTTTTGGCCAACCAAGCAACCTGGAAAGGCCAATCAGCGCTCCAGAGAAGTCTCGCTTCCCAGCGGGCAAAAGGGCCATGCGGAAAAAAGTGTCCAAACCAGAAATGCAGGACCGGCCATGGAGAAATGGGAGCCTTGCTACGCTGATGGGTGGGATGTAAATTGCCAACAGCCACTCTGGAGAAGTGTACGGTGTGTTCTGAAACATCTAAAAAACACAGCTTGGAGAGCATAGGGCACTTCCACTCATGGGCGTATAAATTGGGAAAACTAAAAATCAGCAAGACACAGGCACCCCAAAGTTTAGGGCTGCTCTGTTGACAAGAACCCCCACTTCATTACACCTTAAATATCCTAGGAAAGAGAAAAATGGATAAAGAAGTTGGGGTCCTCATGTACAATGGAATATCACTCAGCCATGAAATCCACGTCATAAGGCTAGTAGCAGCACGATGAGTGGATTTAGGTACGAAGATTCTAAGTGAAATAAGTCACACAGAAAAAGACACTTATCATAAGATATCACTTAGAGAGGGAATGTAAAAACCGCTACACTTGAACTGAATTGCAAAACAGAACAGAGTCACACGTTTAGGAAACACACTATGGCTGCTAAACGGGAAAGGTGAGGTGGGGTGATGCATAAAACAAGGGTTTCAAATTAGCTCCGATACCGTTCCATAAACCCAATATGTAGGAGACAAGACCTATTCCTTTTTCAGTGAACTGGACTCAACACCCCCTATTCACCGCACAAGAATATATCTGACTAGTAAGAATCTTCAAACCTATGTATTGATATCTCTCCGTAAGTGAGTCAAGGGGGTGTAAAGCGGCATAAACACAGCCGTGAAAAGCAGCTAAACCCCATTATAAAAATAAATTACTTTTCAAAACCCGTGAAACAAAGACAGTGAAAGAGAGAGAAATTCTTACAAAATTCGTTCAGGGGCTGTGATGCAACCTGGATTGACCATATCTAGACCCACAGCTGATTGAGACATAAGGGTGGACACTCTTGGGGCTGAGAGGTTCGGTGAGGTTGGGTGAGCCAACGCAGACCCTTTCAAGTAATACTGCATGGTACCCATCCCATGGGTCCCAAATCTCCAGGTTCAAGGGCATCTTCCTACGTCGAAAACAGGCATGAGAAACCCAGAAGATGGTACACGGTGTGATCGGGAAAGGTTTCTAAAACGCACCTCATTTCTCATCTCCTTTGCTCGGGTTCGCCATTCCAGCCGATTTACTAGCCATCTCCCTCCTTGGAGAATCAGCACCTTTAACCTCCTGTTCCGTACAGGTTGCAATTTGTCCTGAGGATGAAGGGGAAGAGGGGGAACCAATGAGAGACTAGCTCTAGGTGTTGGGACAGGCACAGGTCACTCTATTTTCCCATCAGGAAGAAGAATTAAGCACAAGCTCAGCCTGCCCCCCAGAACCAGAAGAGGGCCTGAAGCAATCCTGCGCTTTTGCGGCCAGCTCCCAAAAAAGCGAGTTGAAAAATGGAGCTCAGGGGCACTGCAATTCACAAACCTGCACAGTTTTAAATGATACCTCTCGTCCACAAATATATTAAGGGAAGGCAACGAAGAGGCTTTGAAAGCAAGGCAGAATTGCAGGAAACAGATTTCAGGAGGTAGATTCGAATAGCCTTGAAAGCACATGAAAAGCGGCAAAACGTGGACAATGATGCCCTTGGCCAAAAAGGGCGTATGCGTTTTTTCCTGAATATATTCAGGAAAAAACGCATACGCCCTTTTTGGCCAACCAAGCAACCTGGAAAGGCCAATCAGCGCTCCAGAGAAGTCTCGCTTCCCAGCGGGCAAAAGGGCCATGCGGAAAAAAGTGTCCAAACCAGAAATGCAGGACCGGCCATGGAGAAATGGGAGCCTTGCTACGCTGATGGGTGGGATGTAAATTGCCAACAGCCACTCTGGAGAAGTGTACGGTGTGTTCTGAAACATCTAAAAAACACAGCTTGGAGAGCATAGGGCACTTCCACTCATGGGCGTATAAATTGGGAAAACTAAAAATCAGCAAGACACAGGCACCCCAAAGTTTAGGGCTGCTCTGTTGACAAGAACCCCCACTTCATTACACCTTAAATATCCTAGGAAAGAGAAAAATGGATAAAGAAGTTGGGGTCCTCATGTACAATGGAATATCACTCAGCCATGAAATCCACGTCATAAGGCTAGTAGCAGCACGATGAGTGGATGTAGGTACGACGATTCTAAGTGAAATAAGTCACACAGAAAAGACACTTATCATAAGATATCACTTAGAGAGGGAATGTAAAAACCGCTACACTTGAACTGAATTGCAAAACAGAACAGAGTCACACGTTTAGGAAACACACTATGGCTGCTGAACGGGAAAGGTGAGGTGGGGTGATGCATAAAACAAGGGTTTCAAATTAGCTCCGATACCGTTCCATAAACCCAATATGTAAGAGACAAGACCTATTCCTTTTTCAGTGAACTGGACTCAACACCCCCTATTCACCGCACAAGAATATATCTGACTAGTAAGAATCTTCAAACCTATGTATTGATATCTCTCCGTAAGTGAGTCAAGGGGGTGTAAAGCGGCATAAACACAGCCGTGAAAAGCAGCTAAACCCCATTATAAAAATAAATTACTTTTCAAAACCCGTGAAACAAAGACAGTGAAAGAGAGAGAAATTCTTACAAAATTCGTTCAGGGGCTGTGATGCAACCTGGATTGACCATATCTAGACCCACAGCTGATTGAGACATAAGGGTGGACACTCTTGGGGCTGAGAGGTTCGGTGAGGTTGGGTGAGCCAACGCAGACCCTTTCAAGTAATACTGCATGGTACCCATCCCATGGGTCCCAAATCTCCAGGTTCAAGGGCATCTTCCTACGTTGAAAACAGGCATGAGAAACCCAGAAGATGGTACACGGTGTGATCGGGAAAGGTTTCTAAAACGCACCTCATTTCTCATCTCCTTTGCTCGGGTTCGCCATTCCAGCCGATTTACTAGCCATCTCCCTCCTTGGAGAATCAGCACCTTTAACCTCCTGTTCCGTACAGGTTGCAATTTGTCCTGAGGATGAACGGGAAGAGGGGGAACCAATGAGAGACTAGCTCTAGGTGTTGGGACAGGCACAGGTCACTCTATTTTCCCATCAGGAAGAAGAATTAAGCACAAGCTCAGCCTGCCCCCCAGAACCAGAAGAGGGCCTGAAGCAATCCTGCGCTTTTGCGGCCATCTCCCAAAAAAGCGAGTTGAAAAATGGAGCTCAGGGGCACTGCAATTCACAAACCTGCACAGTTTTAAATGATACCTCTCGTCCACAAATATACTAAGGGAAGGCAACGAAGAGGCTTTGAAAGCAAGGCAGAATTGCAGGAAACAGATTTCAGGAGGTAGATTCGAATCGCCTTGAAAGCACATGAAAAGCGGCAAAACGTGGACAATGATGCCCTTGGCCAAAAAGGGCGTATGCGTTTTTTCCTGAATATATTCAGGAAAAAACGCATACGCCCTTTTTGGCCAACCAAGCAACCTGGAAAGGCCAATCAGCGCTCCAAAGAAGTCTCGCTTCCCAGCGGGCAAAAGGGCCATGCGGAAAAAAGTGTCCAAACCAGAAATGCAGGACCGGCCATGGAGAAATGGGAGCCTTGCTACGCTGATGGGTGGGATGTAAATTGCCAACAGCCACTCTGGAGAAGTGTACGGTGTGTTCTGAAACATCTAAAGAACACAGCTTGGAGAGCATAGGGCACTTCCACTCATGGGCGTATAAATTGGGAAAACTAAAAATCAGCAAGACACAGGCACCCCAAAGTTTAGGGCTGCTCTGTTGACAAGAACCCCCACTTCATTACACCTTAAATATCCTAGGAAAGAGAAAAATGGATAAAGAAGTTGGGGTCCTCATGTACAATGGAATATCACTCAGCCATGAAATCCACGTCATAAGGCTAGTAGCAGCACGATGAGTGGATTTAGGTACGAAGATTCTAAGTGAAATAAGTCACACAGAAAAAGACACTTATCATAAGATATCACTTAGAGAGGGAATGTAAAAACCGCTACACTTGAACTGAATTGCAAAACAGAACAGAGTCACACGTTTAGGAAACACACTATGGCTGCTGAACGGGAAAGGTGAGGTGGGGTGATGCATAAAACAAGGGTTTCAAATTAGCTCCGATACCGTTCCATAAACCCAATATGTAAGAGACAAGACCTATTCCTTTTTCAGTGAACTGGACTCAACACCCCCTATTCACCGCACAAGAATATATCTGACTAGTAAGAATCTTCAAACCTATGTATTGATATCTCTCCGTAAGTGAGTCAAGGGGGTGTAAAGCGGCATAAACACAGCCGTGAAAAGCAGCTAAACCCCAATATAAAAATAAATTACTTTTCAAAACCCGTGAAACAAAGACAGTGAAAGAGAGAGAAATTCTTACAAAATTCGTTCAGGGGCTGTGATGCAACCTGGATTGACCATATCTAGACCCACAGCTGATTGAGACATAAGGGTGGACACTCTTGGGGCTGAGAGGTTCGGTGAGGTTGGGTGAGCCAACGCAGACCCTTTCAAGTAATACTGCATGGTACCCATCCCATGGGTCCCAAATCTCCAGGTTCAAGGGCATCTTCCTACGTCGAAAACAGGCATGAGAAACCCAGAAGATGGTACACCGTGTGATCGGGAAAGGTTTCTAAAACGCACCTCATTTCTCATCTCCTTTGCTCGGGTTCGCCATTCCAGCCGATTTACTAGCCATCTCCCTCCTTGGAGAATCAGCACCTTTAACCTCCTGTTCCGTACAGGTTGCAATTTGTCCTGAGGATGAAGGGGAAGAGGGGGAACCAATGAGAGACTAGCTCTAGGTGTTGGGACAGGCACAGGTCACTCTATTTTCCCATCAGGAAGAAGAATTAAGCACAAGCTCAGCCTGCCCCCCAGAACCAGAAGAGGGCCTGAAGCAATCCTGCGCTTTTGCGGCCAGCTCCCAAAAAAGCGAGTTGAAAAATGGAGCTCAGGGGCACTGCAATTCACAAACCTGCAGAGTTTTAAATGATACCTCTCGTCCACAAATATATTAAGGGAAGGCAACGAAGAGGCTTTGAAAGCAAGGCAGAATTGCAGGAAACAGATTTCAGGAGGTAGATTCGAATCGCCTTGAAAGCACATGAAAAGCGGCAAAACGTGGACAATGATGCCCTTGGCCAAAAAGGGCGTATGCGTTTTTTCCTGAATATATTCAGGAAAAAACGCATACGCCCTTTTTGGCCAACCAAGCAACCTGGAAAGGCCAATCAGCGCTCCAAAGAAGTCTCGCTTCCCAGCGGGCAAAAGGGCCTTGCGGAAAAAAGTGTCCAAACCAGAAATGCAGGACCGGCCATGGAGAAATGGGAGCCTTGCTACGCTGATGGGTGGGATGTAAATTGCCAACAGCCACTCTGGAGAAGTGTACGGTGTGTTCTGAAACATCTAAAAAACACAGCTTGGAGAGCATAGGGCACTTCCACTCATGGGCGTATAAATTGGGAAAACTAAAAATCAGCAAGACACAGGCACCCCAAAGTTTAGGGCTGCTCTGTTGACAAGAACCCCCACTTCATTACACCTTAAATATCCTAGGAAAGAGAAAAATGGATAAAGAAGTTGGGGTCCTCATGTACAATGGAATATCACTCAGCCATGAAATCAACGTCATAAGGCTAGTAGCAGCACGATGAGTGGATTTAGGTACGACGATTCTAAGTGAAATAAGTCACACAGAAAAGACACTTATCATAAGATATCACTTAGAGAGGGAATGTAAAAACCGCTACACTTGAACTGAATTGCAAAACAGAACAGAGTCACACGTTTAGGAAACACACTATGGCTGCTGAACGGGAAAGGTGAGGTGGGGTGATGCATAAAACAAGGGTTTCAAATTAGCTCCGATACCGTTCCATAAACCCAATATGTAAGAGACAAGACCTATTCCTTTTTCAGTGAACTGGACTCAACACCCCCTATTCACCGCACAAGAATATATCTGACTAGTAAGAATCTTCAAACCTATGTATTGATATCTCTCCGTAAGTGAGTCAAGGGGGTGTAAAGCGGCATAAACACAGCCGTGAAAAGCAGCTAAACCCCAATATAAAAATAAATTACTTTTCAAAACCCGTGAAACAAAGACAGTGAAAGAGAGAGAAATTCTTACAAAATTCGTTCAGGGGCTGTGATGCAACCTGGATTGACCATATCTAGACCCACAGCTGATTGAGACATAAGGGTGGACACTCTTGGGGCTGAGAGGTTCGGTGAGGTTGGGTGAGCCAACGCAGACCCTTTCAAGTAATACTGCATGGTACCCATCCCATGGGTCCCAAATCTCCAGGTTCAAGGGCATCTTCCTACGTCGAAAACAGGCATGAGAAACCCAGAAGATGGTACACCGTGTGATCGGGAAAGGTTTCTAAAACGCACCTCATTTCTCAACTCCTTTGCTCGGGTTCGCCATTCCAGCCGATTTACTAGCCATCTCCCTCCTTGGAGAATCAGCACCTTTAACCTCCTGTTCCGTACAGGTTGCAATTTGTCCTGAGGATGAACGGGAATAGGGGGAACCAATGAGAGACTAGCTCTAGGTGTTGGGGCAGGCACAGGTCACTCTATTTTCCCATCAGGAAGAAGAATTAAGCACAAGCTCAGCCTGCCCCCCAGAACCAGAAGAGGGCCTGAAGCAATCCTGCGCTTTTGCGGCCAGCTCCCAAAAAAGCGAGTTGAAAAATGGAGCTCAGGGGCACTGCAATTCACAAACATGCACAGTTTTAAATGATACCTCTCGTCCACAAATATACTAAGGGAAGGCAACGAAGAGGCTTTGAAAGCAAGGCAGAATTGCAGGAAACAGATTTCAGGAGGTAGATTCGAATCGCCTTGAAAGCACATGAAAAGCGGCAAAACGTGGACAATGATGCCCTTGGCCAAAAAGGGCGTATGCGTTTTTTCCTGAATATATTCAGGAAAAAACGCATACGCCCTTTTTGGCCAACCAAGCAACCTGGAAAGGCCAATCAGCGCTCCAAAGAAGTCTCGCTTCCCAGCGGGCAAAAGGGCCATGCGGAAAAAAGTGTCCAAACCAGAAATGCAGGACCGGCCATGGAGAAATGGGA
Source organism: Balaenoptera acutorostrata (assembly GCF_949987535.1). Classification (NCBI taxonomy): domain Eukaryota; kingdom Metazoa; phylum Chordata; class Mammalia; order Artiodactyla; family Balaenopteridae; genus Balaenoptera; species Balaenoptera acutorostrata. The sequence continues at coordinate 124,676 of NW_026645658.1, forward strand.
GCCTTGCTACGCTGATGGGTGGGATGTAAATTGCCAACAGCCACTCTGGAGAAGTGTACGGTGTGTTCTGAAACATCTAAAAAACACAGCTTGGAGAGCATAGGGCACTTCCACTCATGGGCGTATAAATTGGGAAAACTAAAAATCAGCAAGACACAGGCACCCCAAAGTTTAGGGCTGCTCTGTTGACAAGAACCCCCACTTCATTACACCTTAAATATCCTAGGAAAGAGAAAAATGGATAAAGAAGTTGTGGTCCTCATGTACAATGGAATATCACTCAGCCATGAAATCCACGTCATAAGGCTAGTAGCAGCACGATGAGTGGATTTAGGTACGACGATTCTAAGTGAAATAAGTCACACAGAAAAGACACTTATCATAAGATATCACTTAGAGAGGGAATGTAAAAACCGCTACACTTGAACTGAATTGCAAAACAGAACAGAGTCACACGTTTAGGAAACACACTATGGCTGCTGAACGGGAAAGGTGAGGTGGGGTGATGCATAAAACAAGGGTTTCAAATTAGCTCCGATACCGTTCCATAAACCCAATATGTAAGAGACAAGACCTATTCCTTTTTCAGTGAACTGGACTCAACACCCCCTATTCACCGCACAAGAATATATCTGACTAGTAAGAATCTTCAAACCTATGTATTGATATCTCTCTGTAAGTGAGTCAAGGGGGTGTAAAGCGGCATAAACACAGCCGTGAAAAGCAGCTAAACCCCATTATAAAAATAAATTACTTTTCAAAACCCGTGAAACAAAGACAGTGAAAGAGAGAGAAATTCTTACAAAATTCGTTCAGGGGCTGTGATGCAACCTGGATTGACCATATCTAGACCCACAGCTGATTGAGACATAAGAGTGGACACTCTTGGGGCTGAGAGGTTCGGTGAGGTTGGGTGAGCCAACGCAGACCCTTTCAAGTAATACTGCATGGTACCCATCCCATGGGTCCCAAATCTCCAGGTTCAAGGGCATCTTCCTACGTCGAAAACAGGCATGAGAAACCCAGAAGATGGTACACCGTGTGATCGGGAAAGGTTTCTAAAACGCACCTCATTTCTCATCTCCTTTGCTCGGGTTCGCCATTCCAGCCGATTTACTAGCCATCTCCCTCCTTGGAGAATCAGCACCTTTAACCTCCTGTTCCGTACAGGTTGCAATTTGTCCTGAGGATGAAGGGGAAGAGGGGGAACCAATGAGAGACTAGCTCTAGGTGTTGGGACAGGCACAGGTCACTCTATTTTCCCATCAGGAAGAAGAATTAAGCACAAGCTCAGCCTGCCCCCCAGAACCAGAAGAGGGCCTGAAGCAATCCTGCGCTTTTGCGGCCAGCTCCCAAAAAAGCGAGTTGAAAAATGGAGCTCAGGGGCACTGCAATTCACAAACCTGCACAGTTTTAAATGATACCTCTCGTCCACAAATATACTAAGGGAAGGCAACGAAGAGGCTTTGAAAGCAAGGCAGAATTGCAGGAAACAGATTTCAGGAGGTAGATGCGAATCGCCTTGAAAGCACATGAAAAGCGGCAAAACGTGGACAATGATGCCCTTGGCCAAAAAGGGCGTATGCGTTTTTTCCTGAATATATTCAGGAAAAAACGCATACGCCCTTTTTGGCCAACCAAGCAACCTGGAAAGGCCAATCAGCGCTCCAAAGAAGTCTCGCTTCCCAGCGGGCAAAAGGGCCATGCGGAAAAAAGTGTCCAAACCAGAAATGCAGGACCGGCCATGGAGAAATGGGAGCCTTGCTACGCTGATGGGTGGGATGTAAATTGCCAAAAGCCACTCTGGAGAAGTGTACGGTGTGTTCTGAAACATCTAAAAAACACAGCTTGGAGAGCATAGGGCACTTCCACTCATGGGCGTATAAATTGGGAAAACTAAAAATCAGCAAGACACAGGCACCCCAAAGTTTAGGGCTGCTCTGTTGACAAGAACCCCCACTTCATTACACCTTAAATATCCTAGGAAAGAGAAAAATGGATAAAGAAGTTGTGGTCCTCATGTACAATGGAATATCACTCAGCCATGAAATCCACGTCATAAGGCTAGTAGCAGCACGATGAGTGGATTTAGGTACGAAGATTCTAAGTCAAATAAGTCACACAGAAAAAGACACTTATCATAAGATATCACTTAGAGAGGGAATGTAAAAACCGCTACACTTGAACTGAATTGCAAAACAGAACAGAGTCACACGTTTAGGAAACACACTATGGCTGCTGAACGGGAAAGGTGAGGTGGGGTGATGCATAAAACAAGGGTTTCAAATTAGCTCCGATACCGTTCCATAAACCCAATATGTAAGAGACAAGACCTATTCCTTTTTCAGTGAACTGGACTCAACACCCCCTATTCACCGCACAAGAATATATCTGACTAGTAAGAATCTTCAAACCTATGTATTGATATCTCTCTGTAAGTGAGTCAAGGGGGTGTAAAGCGGCATAAACACAGCCGTGAAAAGCAGCTAAACCCCATTATAAAAATAAATTACTTTTCAAAACCCGTGAAACAAAGACAGTGAAAGAGAGAGAAATTCTTACAAAATTCGTTCAGGGGCTGTGATGCAACCTGGATTGACCATATCTAGACCCACAGCTGATTGAGACATAAGGGTGGACACTCTTGGGGCTGAGAGGTTCGGTGAGGTTGGGTGAGCCAACGCAGACCCTTTCAAGTAATACTGCATGGTACCCATCCCATGGGTCCCAAATCTCCAGGTTCAAGGGCATCTTCCTACGTCGAAAACAGGCATGAGAAACCCAGAAGATGGTACACCGTGTGATCGGGAAAGGTTTCTAAAACGCACCTCATTTCTCATCTCCTTTGCTCGGGTTCGCCATTCCAGCCGATTTACTAGCCGTCTCCCTCCTTGGAGAATCAGCACCTTTAACCTCCTGTTCCGTACAGGTTGCAATTTGTCCTGAGGATGAACGGGAAGAGGGGGAACCAATGAGAGACTAGCTCTAGGTGTTGGGACAGGCACAGGTCACTCTATTTTCCCATCAGGAAGAAGAATTAAGCACAAGCTCAGCCTGCCCCCCAGAACCAGAAGAGGGCCTGAAGCAATCCTGCGCTTTTGCGGCCAGCTCCCAAAAAAGCGAGTTGAAAAATGGAGCTCAGGGGCACTGCAATTCACAAACCTGCACAGTTTTAAATGATACCTCTCGTCCACAAATATACTAAGGGAAGGCAACGAAGAGGCTTTGAAAGCAAGGCAGAATTGCAGGAAACAGATTTCAGGAGGTAGATTCGAATCGCCTTGAAAGCACATGAAAAGTGGCTAAAACGTGGACAATGATGCCCTTGGCCAAAAAGGGCGTATGCGTTTTTTCCTGAATATATTCAGGAAAAAACGCATACGCCCTTTTTGGCCAACCAAGCAACCTGGAAAGGCCAATCAGCGCTCCAAAGAAGTCTCGCTTCCCAGCGGGCAAAAGGGCCATGCGGAAAAAAGTGTCCAAACCAGAAATGCAGGACCGGCCATGGAGAAATGGGAGCCTTGCTACGCTGATGGGTGGGATGTAAATTGCCAACAGCCACTCTGGAGAAGTGTACGGTGTGTTCTGAAACATCTAAAAAACACAGCTTGGAGAGCATAGGGCACTTCCACTCATGGGCGTATAAATTGGGAAAACTAAAAATCAGCAAGACACAGGCACCCCAAAGTTTAGGGCTGCTCTGTTGACAAGAACCCCCACTTCATTACACCTTAAATATCCTAGGAAAGAGAAAAATGGATAAAGAATTTGGGGTCCTCATGTACAATGGAATATCACTCTGCCATGAAATCAACGTCATAAGGCTAGTAGCAGCACGATGAGTGGATTTAGGTACGAAGATTCTAAGTGAAATAAGTCACACAGAAAAAGACACTTATCATAAGATATCACTTAGAGAGGGAATGTAAAAACCGCTACACTTGAACTGAATTGCAAAACAGAACAGAGTCACACGTTTAGGAAACACACTATGGCTGCTGAACGGGAAAGGTGAGGTGGGGTGATGCATAAAACAAGGGTTTCAAATTAGCTCCGATACCGTTCCATAAACCCAATATGTAAGAGACAAGACCTATTCCTTTTTCAGTGAACTGGACTCAACACCCCCTATTCACCGCACAAGAATATATCTGACTAGTAAGAATCTTCAAACCTATGTATTGATATCTCTCCGTAAGTGAGTCAAGGGGGTGTAAAGCGGCATAAACACAGCCGTGAAAAGCAGCTAAACCCCAATATAAAAATAAATTACTTTTCAAAACCCGTGAAACAAAGACAGTGAAAGAGAGAGAAATTCTTACAAAATTCGTTCAGGGGCTGTGATGCAACCTGGATTGACCATATCTAGACCCACAGCTGATTGAGACATAAGGGTGGACACTCTTGGGGCTGAGAGGTTCGGTGAGGTTGGGTGAGCCAACGCAGACCCTTTCAAGTAATACTGCATGGTACCCATCCCATGGGTCCCAAATCTCCAGGTTCAAGGGCATCTTCCTACGTCGAAAACAGGCATGAGAAACCCAGAAGATGGTACACCGTGTGATCGGGAAAGGTTTCTAAAACGCACCTCATTTCTCATCTCCTTTGCTCGGGTTCGCCATTCCAGCCGATTTACTAGCCATCTCCCTCCTTGGAGAATCAGCACCTTTAACCTCCTGTTCCGTACAGGTTGCAATTTGTCCTGAGGATGAACGGGAAGAGGGGGAACCAATGAGAGACTAGCTCTAGGTGTTGGGACAGGCACAGGTCACTCTATTTTCCCATCAGGAAGAAGAATTAAGCACAAGCTCAGCCTGCCCCCCAGAACCAGAAGAGGGCCTGAAGCAATCCTGCGCTTTTGCGGCCAGCTCCCAAAAAAGCGAGTTGAAAAATGGAGCTCAGGGGCACTGCAATTCACAAACCTGCACAGTTTTAAATGATACCTCTCGTCCACAAATATACTAAGGGAAGGCAACGAAGAGGCTTTGAAAGCAAGGCAGAATTGCAGGAAACAGATTTCAGGAGGTAGATTCGAATCGCCTTGAAAGCACATGAAAAGCAGCAAAACGTGGACAATGATGCCCTTGGCCAAAAAGGGCGTATGCGTTTTTTCCTGAATATATTCAGGAAAAAACGCATACGCCCTTTTTGGCCAACCAAGCAACCTGGAAAGGCCAATCAGCGCTCCAGAGAAGTCTCGCTTCCCAGCGGGCAAAAGGGCCATGCGGAAAAAAGTGTCCAAACCAGAAATGCAGGACCGGCCATGGAGAAATGGGAGCCTTGCTACGCTGATGGGTGGGATGTAAATTGCCAAAAGCCACTCTGGAGAAGTGTACGGTGTGTTCTGAAACATCTAAAAAACACAGCTTGGAGAGCATAGGGCACTTCCACTCATGGGCGTATAAATTGGGAAAACTAAAAATCAGCAAGACACAGGCACCCCAAAGTTTAGGGCTGCTCTGTTGACAAGAACCCCCACTTCATTACACCTTAAATATCCTAGGAAAGAGAAAAATGGATAAAGAAGTTGTGGTCCTCATGTACAATGGAATATCACTCAGCCATGAAATCCACGTCATAAGGCTAGTAGCAGCACGATGAGTGGATTTAGGTACGAAGATTCTAAGTCAAATAAGTCACACAGAAAAAGACACTTATCATAAGATATCACTTAGAGAGGGAATGTAAAAACCGCTACACTTGAACTGAATTGCAAAACAGAACAGAGTCACACGTTTAGGAAACACACTATGGCTGCTGAACGGGAAAGGTGAGGTGGGGTGATGCATAAAACAAGGGTTTCAAATTAGCTCCGATACCGTTCCATAAACCCAATATGTAAGAGACAAGACCTATTCCTTTTTCAGTGAACTGGACTCAACACCCCCTATTCACCGCACAAGAATATATCTGACTAGTAAGAATCTTCAAACCTATGTATTGATATCTCTCTGTAAGTGAGTCAAGGGGGTGTAAAGCGGCATAAACACAGCCGTGAAAAGCAGCTAAACCCCATTATAAAAATAAATTACTTTTCAAAACCCGTGAAACAAAGACAGTGAAAGAGAGAGAAATTCTTACAAAATTCGTTCAGGGGCTGTGATGCAACCTGGATTGACCATATCTAGACCCACAGCTGATTGAGACATAAGGGTGGACACTCTTGGGGCTGAGAGGTTCGGTGAGGTTGGGTGAGCCAACGCAGACCCTTTCAAGTAATACTGCATGGTACCCATCCCATGGGTCCCAAATCTCCAGGTTCAAGGGCATCTTCCTACGTCGAAAACAGGCATGAGAAACCCAGAAGATGGTACACCGTGTGATCGGGAAAGGTTTCTAAAACGCACCTCATTTCTCATCTCCTTTGCTCGGGTTCGCCATTCCAGCCGATTTACTAGCCGTCTCCCTCCTTGGAGAATCAGCACCTTTAACCTCCTGTTCCGTACAGGTTGCAATTTGTCCTGAGGATGAACGGGAAGAGGGGGAACCAATGAGAGACTAGCTCTAGGTGTTGGGACAGGCACAGGTCACTCTATTTTCCCATCAGGAAGAAGAATTAAGCACAAGCTCAGCCTGCCCCCCAGAACCAGAAGAGGGCCTGAAGCAATCCTGCGCTTTTGCGGCCAGCTCCCAAAAAAGCGAGTTGAAAAATGGAGCTCAGGGGCACTGCAATTCACAAACCTGCACAGTTTTAAATGATACCTCTCGTCCACAAATATACTAAGGGAAGGCAACGAAGAGGCTTTGAAAGCAAGGCAGAATTGCAGGAAACAGATTTCAGGAGGTAGATTCGAATCGCCTTGAAAGCACATGAAAAGTGGCTAAAACGTGGACAATGATGCCCTTGGCCAAAAAGGGCGTATGCGTTTTTTCCTGAATATATTCAGGAAAAAACGCATACGCCCTTTTTGGCCAACCAAGCAACCTGGAAAGGCCAATCAGCGCTCCAAAGAAGTCTCGCTTCCCAGCGGGCAAAAGGGCCATGCGGAAAAAAGTGTCCAAACCAGAAATGCAGGACCGGCCATGGAGAAATGGGAGCCTTGCTACGCTGATGGGTGGGATGTAAATTGCCAACAGCCACTCTGGAGAAGTGTACGGTGTGTTCTGAAACATCTAAAAAACACAGCTTGGAGAGCATAGGGCACTTCCACTCATGGGCGTATAAATTGGGAAAACTAAAAATCAGCAAGACACAGGCACCCCAAAGTTTAGGGCTGCTCTGTTGACAAGAACCCCCACTTCATTACACCTTAAATATCCTAGGAAAGAGAAAAATGGATAAAGAATTTGGGGTCCTCATGTACAATGGAATATCACTCTGCCATGAAATCAACGTCATAAGGCTAGTAGCAGCACGATGAGTGGATTTAGGTACGAAGATTCTAAGTGAAATAAGTCACACAGAAAAAGACACTTATCATAAGATATCACTTAGAGAGGGAATGTAAAAACCGCTACACTTGAACTGAATTGCAAAACAGAACAGAGTCACACGTTTAGGAAACACACTATGGCTGCTGAACGGGAAAGGTGAGGTGGGGTGATGCATAAAACAAGGGTTTCAAATTAGCTCCGATACCGTTCCATAAACCCAATATGTAAGAGACAAGACCTATTCCTTTTTCAGTGAACTGGACTCAACACCCCCTATTCACCGCACAAGAATATATCTGACTAGTAAGAATCTTCAAACCTATGTATTGATATCTCTCCGTAAGTGAGTCAAGGGGGTGTAAAGCGGCATAAACACAGCCGTGAAAAGCAGCTAAACCCCAATATAAAAATAAATTACTTTTCAAAACCCGTGAAACAAAGACAGTGAAAGAGAGAGAAATTCTTACAAAATTCGTTCAGGGGCTGTGATGCAACCTGGATTGACCATATCTAGACCCACAGCTGATTGAGACATAAGGGTGGACACTCTTGGGGCTGAGAGGTTCGGTGAGGTTGGGTGAGCCAACGCAGACCCTTTCAAGTAATACTGCATGGTACCCATCCCATGGGTCCCAAATCTCCAGGTTCAAGGGCATCTTCCTACGTCGAAAACAGGCATGAGAAACCCAGAAGATGGTACACCGTGTGATCGGGAAAGGTTTCTAAAACGCACCTCATTTCTCATCTCCTTTGCTCGGGTTCGCCATTCCAGCCGATTTACTAGCCATCTCCCTCCTTGGAGAATCAGCACCTTTAACCTCCTGTTCCGTACAGGTTGCAATTTGTCCTGAGGATGAAGGGGAAGAGGGGGAACCAATGAGAGACTAGCTCTAGGTGTTGGGACAGGCACAGGTCACTCTATTTTCCCATCAGGAAGAAGAATTAAGCACAAGCTCAGCCTGCCCCCCAGAACCAGAAGAGGGCCTGAAGCAATCCTGCGCTTTTGCGGCCAGCTCCCAAAAAAGCGAGTTGAAAAATGGAGCTCAGGGGCACTGCAATTCACAAACCTGCACAGTTTTAAATGATACCTCTCGTCCACAAATATACTAAGGGAAGGCAACGAAGAGGCTTTGAAAGCAAGGCAGAATTGCAGGAAACAGATTTCAGGAGGTAGATTCGAATCGCCTTGAAAGCACATGAAAAGCAGCAAAACGTGGACAATGATGCCCTTGGCCAAAAAGGGCGTATGCGTTTTTTCCTGAATATATTCAGGAAAAAACGCATACGCCCTTTTTGGCCAACCAAGCAACCTGGAAAGGCCAATCAGCGCTCCAGAGAAGTCTCGCTTCCCAGCGGGCAAAAGGGCCATGCGGAAAAAAGTGTCCAAACCAGAAATGCAGGACCGGCCATGGAGAAATGGGAGCCTTGCTACGCTGATGGGTGGGATGTAAATTGCCAACAGCCACTCTGGAGAAGTGTACGGTGTGTTCTGAAACATCTAAAAAACACAGCTTGGAGAGCATAGGGCACTTCCACTCATGGGCGTATAAATTGGGAAAACTAAAAATCAGCAAGACAGAGGCACCCCAAAGTTTAGGGCTGCTCTGTTGACAAGAACCCCCACTTCATTACACCTTAAATATCCTAGGAAAGAGAAAAATGGATAAAGAAGTTGGGGTCCTCATGTACAATGGAATATCACTCAGCCATGAAATCAACGTCATAAGGCTAGTAGCAGCACGATGAGTGGATTTAGGTACGACGATTCTAAGTGAAATAAGTCACACAGAAAAGACACTTATCATAAGATATCACTTAGAGAGGGAATGTAAAAACCGCTACACTTGAACTGAATTGCAAAACAGAACAGAGTCACACGTTTAGGAAACACACTATGGCTGCTGAACGGGAAAGGTGAGGTGGGGTGATGCATAAAACAAGGGTTTCAAATTAGCTCCGATACCGTTCCATAAACCCAATATGTAAGAGACAAGACCTATTCCTTTTTCAGTGAACTGGACTCAACACCCCCTATTCACCGCACAAGAATATATCTGACTAGTAAGAATCTTCAAACCTATGTATTGATATCTCTCCGTAAGTGAGTCAAGGGGGTGTAAAGCGGCATAAACACAGCCGTGAAAAGCAGCTAAACCCCATTATAAAAATAAATTACTTTTCAAAACCCGTGAAACAAGACAGTGAAAGAGAGAGAAATTCTTACAAAATTCGTTCAGGGGCTGTGATGCAACCTGGATTGACCATATCTAGACCCACAGCTGATTGAGACATAAGGGTGGACACTCTTGGGGCTGAGAGGTTCGGTGAGGTTGGGTGAGCCAACGCAGACCCTTTCAAGTAATACTGCATGGTACCCATCCCATGGGTCCCAAATCTCCAGGTTCAAGGGCATCTTCCTACGTCGAAAACAGGCATGAGAAACCCAGAAGATGGTACACCGTGTGATCGGGAAAGGTTTCTAAAACGCACCTCATTTCTCATCTCCTTTGCTCGGGTTCGCCATTCCAGCCGATTTACTAGCCATCTCCCTCCTTGGAGAATCAGCACCTTTAACCTCCTGTTCCGTACAGGTTGCAATTTGTCCTGAGGATGAACGGGAAGAGGGGGAACCAATGAGAGACTAGCTCTAGGTGTTGGGACAGGCACAGGTCACTCTATTTTCCCATCAGGAAGAAGAATTAAGCACAAGCTCATCCTGCCCCCCAGAACCAGAAGAGGGCCTGAAGCAATCCTGCGCTTTTGCGGCCAGCTCCCAAAAAAGCGAGTTGAAAAATGGAGCTCAGGGGCACTGCAATTCACAAACCTGCACAGTTTTAAATGATACCTCTCGTCCACAAATATACTAAGGGAAGGCAACGAAGAGGCTTTGAAAGCAAGGCAGAATTGCAGGAAACAGATTTCAGGAGGTAGATTCGAATAGCCTTGAAAGCACATGAAAAGCGGCAAAACGTGGACAATGATGCCCTTGGCCAAAAAGGGCGTATGCGTTTTTTCCTGAATATATTCAGGAAAAAACGCATACGCCCTTTTTGGCCAACCAAGCAACCTGGAAAGGCCAATCAGCGCTCCAAAGAAGTCTCGCTTCCCAGCGGGCAAAAGGGCCATGCGGAAAAAAGTGTCCAACCCAGAAATGCAGGACCGGCCATGGAGAAATGGGAGCCTTGCTACGCTGATGGGTGGGATGTAAATTGCCAACAGCCACTCTGGAGAAGTGTACGGTGTGTTCTGAAACATCTAAAAAACACAGCTTGGAGAGCATAGGGCACTTCCACTCATGGGCGTATAAATTGGGAAAACTAAAAATCAGCAAGACACAGGCACCCCAAAGTTTAGGGCTGCTCTGTTGACAAGAACCCCCACTTCATTACACCTTAAATATCCTAGGAAAGAGAAAAATGGATAAAGAAGTTGGGGTCCTCATGTACAATGGAATATCACTCAGCCATGAAATCCACGTCATAAGGCTAGTAGCAGCACGATGAGTGGATTTAGGTACGAAGATTCTAAGTGAAATAAGTCACACAGAAAAAGACACTTATCATAAGATATCACTTAGAGAGGGAATGTAAAAACCGCTACACTTGAACTGAATTGCAAAACAGAACAGAGTCACACGTTTAGGAAACACACTATGGCTGCTAAACGGGAAAGGTGAGGTGGGGTGATGCATAAAACAAGGGTTTCAAATTAGCTCCGATACCGTTCCATAAACCCAATATGTAAGAGACAAGACCTATTCCTTTTTCAGTGAACTGGACTCAACACCCCCTATTCACCGCACAAGAATATATCTGACTAGTAAGAATCTTCAAACCTATGTATTGATATCTCTCCGTAAGTGAGTCAAGGGGGTGTAAAGCGGCATAAACACAGCCGTGAAAAGCAGCTAAACCCCATTATAAAAATAAATTACTTTTCAAAACCCGTGAAACAAAGACAGTGAAAGAGAGAGAAATTCTTACAAAATTCGTTCAGGGGCTGTGATGCAACCTGGATTGACCATATCTAGACCCACAGCTGATTGAGACATAAGGGTGGACACTCTTGGGGCTGAGAGGTTCGGTGAGGTTGGGTGAGCCAACGCAGACCCTTTCAAGTAATACTGCATGGTACCCATCCCATGGGTCCCAAATCTCCAGGTTCAAGGGCATCTTCCTACGTCGAAAACAGGCATGAGAAACCCAGAAGATGGTACACGGTGTGATCGGGAAAGGTTTCTAAAACGCACCTCATTTCTCATCTCCTTTGCTCGGGTTCGCCATTCCAGCCGATTTACTAGCCATCTCCCTCCTTGGAGAATCAGCACCTTTAACCTCCTGTTCCGTACAGGTTGCAATTTGTCCTGAGGATGAAGGGGAAGAGGGGGAACCAATGAGAGACTAGCTCTAGGTGTTGGGACAGGCACAGGTCACTCTATTTTCCCATCAGGAAGAAGAATTAAGCACAAGCTCAGCCTGCCCCCCAGAACCAGAAGAGGGCCTGAAGCAATCCTGCGCTTTTGCGGCCAGCTCCCAAAAAAGCGAGTTGAAAAATGGAGCTCAGGGGCACTGCAATTCACAAACCTGCACAGTTTTAAATGATACCTCTCGTCCACAAATATATTAAGGGAAGGCAACGAAGAGGCTTTGAAAGCAAGGCAGAATTGCAGGAAACAGATTTCAGGAGGTAGATTCGAATAGCCTTGAAAGCACATGAAAAGCGGCAAAACGTGGACAATGATGCCCTTGGCCAAAAAGGGCGTATGCGTTTTTTCCTGAATATATTCAGGAAAAAACGCATACGCCCTTTTTGGCCAACCAAGCAACCTGGAAAGGCCAATCAGCGCTCCAGAGAAGTCTCGCTTCCCAGCGGGCAAAAGGGCCATGCGGAAAAAAGTGTCCAAACCAGAAATGCAGGACCGGCCATGGAGAAATGGGAGCCTTGCTACGCTGATGGGTGGGATGTAAATTGCCAACAGCCACTCTGGAGAAGTGTACGGTGTGTTCTGAAACATCTAAAAAACACAGCTTGGAGAGCATAGGGCACTTCCACTCATGGGCGTATAAATTGGGAAAACTAAAAATCAGCAAGACACAGGCACCCCAAAGTTTAGGGCTGCTCTGTTGACAAGAACCCCCACTTCATTACACCTTAAATATCCTAGGAAAGAGAAAAATGGATAAAGAAGTTGGGGTCCTCATGTACAATGGAATATCACTCAGCCATGAAATCCACGTCATAAGGCTAGTAGCAGCACGATGAGTGGATTTAGGTACGACGATTCTAAGTGAAATAAGTCACACAGAAAAGACACTTATCATAAGATATCACTTAGAGAGGCAATGTAAAAACCGCTACACTTGAACTGAATTGCAAAACAGAACAGAGTCACACGTTTAGGAAACACACTATGGCTGCTGAACGGGAAAGGTGAGGTGGGGTGATGCATAAAACAAGGGTTTCAAATTAGCTCCGATACCGTTCCATAAACCCAATATGTAAGAGACAAGACCTATTCCTTTTTCAGTGAACTGGACTCAACACCCCCTATTCACCGCACAAGAATATATCTGACTAGTAAGAATCTTCAAACCTATGTATTGATATCTCTCCGTAAGTGAGTCAAGGGTGTGTAAAGCGGCATAAACACAGCCGTGAAAAGCAGCTAAACCCCATTATAAAAATAAATTACTTTTCAAAACCCGTGAAACAAAGACAGTGAAAGAGGGAGAAATTCTTACAAAATTCGTTCAGGGGCTGTGATGCAACCTGGATTGACCATATCTAGACCCACAGCTGATTGAGACATAAGGGTGGACACTCTTGGGGCTGAGAGGTTCGGTGAGGTTGGGTGAGCCAACGCAGACCCTTTCAAGTAATACTGCATGGTACCCATCCCATGGGTCCCAAATCTCCAGGTTCAAGGGCATCTTCCTACGTCGAAAACAGGCATGAGAAACCCAGAAGATGGTACACGGTGTGATCGGGAAAGGTTTCTAAAACGCACCTCATTTCTCATCTCCTTTGCTCGGGTTCGCCATTCCAGCCGATTTACTAGCCATCTCCCTCCTTGGAGAATCAGCACCTTTAACCTCCTGTTCCGTACAGGTTGCAATTTGTCCTGAGGATGAACGGGAAGAGGGGGAAGCAATGAGAGACTAGCTCTAGGTGTTGGGACAGGCACAGGTCACTCTATTTTCCCATCAGGAAGAAGAATTAAGCACAAGCTCAGCCTGCCCCCCAGAACCAGAAGAGGGCCTGAAGCAATCCTGCGCTTTTGCGGCCAGCTCCCAAAAAAGCGAGTTGAAAAATGGAGCTCAGGGGCACTGCAATTCACAAACCTGCACAGTTTTAAATGATACCTCTCGTCCACAAATATACTAAGGGAAGGCAACGAAGAGGCTTTGAAAGCAAGGCAGAATTGCAGGAAACAGATTTCAGGAGGTAGATTCGAATCGCCTTGAAAGCACATGAAAAGCGGCAAAACGTGGACAATGATGCCCTTGGCCAAAAAGGGCGTATGCGTTTTTTCCTGAATATATTCAGGAAAAAACGCATACGCCCTTTTTGGCCAACCAAGCAACCTGGAAAGGCCAATCAGCGCTCCAAAGAAGTCTCGCTTCCCAGCGGGCAAAAGGGCCATGCGGAAAAAAGTGTCCAAACCAGAAATGCAGGACCGGCCATGGAGAAATGGGAGCCTTGCTACGCTGATGGGTGGGATGTAAATTGCCAACAGCCACTCTGGAGAAGTGTACGGTGTGTTCTGAAACATCTAAAAAACACAGCTTGGAGAGCATAGGGCACTTCCACTCATGGGCGTATAAATTGGGAAAACTAAAAATCAGCAAGACACAGGCACCCCAAAGTTTAGGGCTGCTCTGTTGACAAGAACCCCCACTTCATTACACCTTAAATATCCTAGGAAAGAGAAAAATGGATAAAGAAGTTGGGGTCCTCATGTACAATGGAATATCACTCAGCCATGAAATCAACGTCATAAGGCTAGTAGCAGCACGATGAGTGGATTTAGGTACGAAGATTCTAAGTGAAATAAGTCACACAGAAAAAGACACTTATCATAAGATATCACTTAGAGAGGGAATGTAAAAACCGCTACACTTGAACTGAATTGCAAAACAGAACAGAGTCACACGTTTAGGAAACACACTATGGCTGCTGAACGGGAAAGGTGAGGTGGGGTGATGCATAAAACAAGGGTTTCAAATTAGCTCCGATACCGTTCCATAAACCCAATATGTAAGAGACAAGACCTATTCCTTTTTCAGTGAACTGGACTCAACACCCCCTATTCACCGCACAAGAATATATCTGACTAGTAAGAATCTTCAAACCTATGTATTGATATCTCTCCGTAAGTGAGTCAAGGGGGTGTAAAGCGGCATAAACACAGCCGTGAAAAGCAGCTAAACCCCAATATAAAAATAAATTACTTTTCAAAACCCGTGAAACAAAGACAGTGAAAGAGAGAGAAATTCTTACAAAATTCGTTCAGGGGCTGTGATGCAACCTGGATTGACCATATCTAGACCCACAGCTGATTGAGACATAAGGGTGGACACTCTTGGGGCTGAGAGGTTCGGTGAGGTTGGGTGAGCCAACGCAGACCCTTTCAAGTAATACTGCATGGTACCCATCCCATGGGTCCCAAATCTCCAGGTTCAAGGGCATCTTCCTACGTCGAAAACAGGCATGAGACACCCAGAAGATGGTACACCGTGTGATCGGGAAAGGTTTCTAAAACGCACCTCATTTCTCATCTCCTTTGCTCGGGTTCGCCATTCCAGCCGATTTACTAGCCGTCTCCCTCCTTGGAGAATCAGCACCTTTAACCTCCTGTTCCGTACAGGTTGCAATTTGTCCTGAGGATGAACGGGAAGAGGGGGAACCAATGAGAGACTAGCTCTAGGTGTTGGGACAGGCACAGGTCACTCTATTTTCCCATCAGGAAGAAGAATTAAGCACAAGCTCAGCCTGCCCCCCAGAACCAGAAGAGGGCCTGAAGCAATCCTGCGCTTTTGCGGCCAGCTCCCAAAAAAGCGAGTTGAAAAATGGAGCTCAGGGGCACTGCAATTCACAAACCTGCACAGTTTTAAATGATACCTCTCGTCCACAAATATACTAAGGGAAGGCAACGAAGAGGCTTTGAAAGCAAGGCAGAATTGCAGGAAACAGATTTCAGGAGGTAGATTCGAATCGCCTTGAAAGCACATGAAAAGCGGCAAAACGTGGACAATGATGCCCTTGGCCAAAAAGGGCGTATGCGTTTTTCCTGAATATATTCAGGAAAAAACGCATACGCCCTTTTTGGCCAACCAAGCAACCTGGAAAGGCCAATCAGCGCTCCAGAGAAGTCTCGCTTCCCAGCGGGCAAAAGGGCCATGCGGAAAAAAGTGTCCAAACCAGAAATGCAGGACCGGCCATGGAGAAATGGGAGCCTTGCTACGCTGATGGGTGGGATGTAAATTGCCAACAGCCACTCTGGAGAAGTGTACGGTGTGTTCTGAAACATCTAAAAAACACAGCTTGGAGAGCATAGGGCACTTCCACTCATGGGCGTATAAATTGGGAAAACTAAAAATCAGCAAGACACAGGCACCCCAAAGTTTAGGGCTGCTCTGTGGACAAGAACCCCCACTTCATTACACCTTAAATATCCTAGGAAAGAAAAAAATGGATAAAGAAGTTGGGGTCCTCATGTACAATGGAATATCACTCAGCCATGAAATCCACGTCATAAGGCTAGTAGCAGCACGATGAGTGGATTTAGGTACGACGATTCTAAGTGAAATAAGTCACACAGAAAAGACACTTATCATAAGATATCACTTAGAGAGGGAATGTAAAAACCGCTACACTTGAACTGAATTGCAAAACAGAACAGAGTCACACGTTTAGGAAACACACTATGGCTGCTGAACGGGAAAGGTGAGGTGGGGTGATGCATAAAACAAGGGTTTCAAATTAGCTCCGATACCGTTCCATAAACCCAATATGTAAGAGACAAGACCTATTCCTTTTTCAGTGAACTGGACTCAACACCCCCTATTCACCGCACAAGAATATATCTGACTAGTAAGAATCTTCAAACCTATGTATTGATATCTCTCCGTAAGTGAGTCAAGGGGGTGTAAAGCGGCATAAACACAGCCGTGAAAAGCAGCTAAACCCCATTATAAAAATAAATTACTTTTCAAAACCCGTGAAACAAAGACAGTGAAAGAGAGAGAAATTCTTACAAAATTCGTTCAGGGGCTGTGATGCAACCTGGATTGACCATATCTAGACCCACAGCTGATTGAGACATAAGGGTGGACACTCTTGGGGCTGAGAGGTTCGGTGAGGTTGGGTGAGCCAACGCAGACCCTTTCAAGTAATACTGCATGGTACCCATCCCATGGGTCCCAAATCTCCAGGTTCAAGGGCATCTTCCTACGTCGAAAACAGGCATGAGAAACCCAGAAGATGGTACACCGTGTGATCGGGAAAGGTTTCTAAAACGCACCTCATTTCTCATCTCCTTTGCTCAGGTTCGCCATTCCAGCCGATTTATTAGCCGTCTCCCTCCTTGGAGAATCAGCACCTTTAACCTCCTGTTCCGTACAGGTTGCAATTTGTCCTGAGGATGAACGGGAAGAGGGGGAACCAATGAGAGACTAGCTCTAGGTGTTGGGACAGGCACAGGTCACTCTATTTTCCCATCAGGAAGAAGAATTAAGCACAAGCTCAGCCTGCCCCCCAGAACCAGAAGAGGGCCTGAAGCAATCCTGCGCTTTTGCGGCCAGCTCCCAAAAAAGCGAGTTGAAAAATGGAGCTCAGGGGCACTGCAATTCACAAACCTGCAGAGTTTTAAATAATACCTCTCGTCCACAAATATATTAAGGGAAGGCAACGAAGAGGCTTTGAAAGCAAGGCAGAATTGCAGGCAACAGATTTCAGGAGGTAGATTCGAATCGCCTTGAAAGCACATGAAAAGCGGCAAAACGTGGACAATGATGCCCTTGGCCAAAAAGGGCGTATGCGTTTTTTCCTGAATATATTCAGGAAAAAACGCATACGCCCTTTTTGGCCAACCAAGCAACCTGGAAAGGCCAATCAGCGCTCCAAAGAAGTCTCGCTTCCCAGCGGGCAAAAGGGCCATGCGGAAAAAAGTGTCCAAACCAGAAATGCAGGACCGGCCATGGAGAAATGGGAGCCTTGCTACGCTGATGGGTGGGATGTAAATTGCCAACAGCCACTCTGGAGAAGTGTACGGTGTGTTCTGAAACATCTAAAAAACACAGCTTGGAGAGCATAGGGCACTTCCACTCATGGGCGTATAAATTGGGAAAACTAAAAATCAGCAAGACACAGGCACCCCAAAGTTTAGGGCTGCTCTGTGGACAAGAACCCCCACTTCATTACACCTTAAATATCCTAGGAAAGAGAAAAATGGATAAAGAAGTGGTGGTCCTCATGTACAATGGAATATCACTCAGCCAAGAAATCCACGTCATAAGGCTAGTAGCAGCACGATGAGTGGATTTAGGTACGACGATTCTAAGTGAAATAAGTCACACAGAAAAGACACTTATCATAAGATATCACTTAGAGGCGGAATGTAAAAACCGCTACACTTGAACTGAATTGCAAAACAGAACAGAGTCACACGTTTAGGAAACACACTATGGCTGCTGAACGGGAAAGGTGAGGTGGGGTGATGCATAAAACAAGGGTTTCAAATTAGCTCCGATACCGTTCCATAAACCCAATATGTAAGAGACAAGACCTATTCCTTTTTCAGTGAACTGGACTCAACACCCCCTATTCACCGCACAAGAATATATCTGACTAGTAAGAATCTTCAAACCTATGTATTGATATCTCTCCGTTAATGAGTCAAGGGGTGTAAAGCGGCATAAACACAGCCGTGATAAAGCAGCTAAACCCCAATATAAAAATAAATTACTTTTCAAAACCCGTGAAACAAAGACAGTGAAAGAGAGAGAAATTCTTACAAAATTCGTTCAGGGGCTGTGATGCAACCTGGATTGACCATATCTAGACCCACAGCTGATTGAGACATAAGGGTGGACACTCTTGGGGCTGAGAGGTTCGGTGAGGTTGGGTGAGCCAACGCAGACCCTTTCAAGTAATACTGCATGGTACCCATCCCATGGGTCCCAAATCTCCAGGTTCAAGGGCATCTTCCTACGTCGAAAACAGGCATAAGAAACCCAGAAGATGGTACACCGTGTGATCCGGAAAGGTTTCTAAAACGCACCTCATTTCTCATCTCCTTTGCTCGGGTTCGCCATTCCAGCCGATTTACTAGCCATCTCCCTCCTTGGAGAATCAGCACCTTTAACCTCCTGTTCCGTACAGGTTGCAATTTGTCCTGAGGATGAAGGGGAAGAGGGGGAACCAATGAGAGACTAGCTCTAGGTGTTTGGACAGGCACAGGTCACTCTATTTTCCCATCAGGAAGAAGAATTAAGCACAAGCTCAGCCTGCCCCCCAGAACCAGAAGAGGGCCTGAAGCAATCCTGCGCTTTTGCGGCCAGCTCCCAAAAAAGCGAGTTGAAAAATGGAGCTCAGGGGCACTGCAATTCACAAACCTGCAGAGTTTTAAATGATACCTCTCGTCCACAAATATATTAAGGGAAGGCAACGAAGAGGCTTTGAAAGCAAGGCAGAATTGCAGGCAACAGATTTCAGGAGGTAGATTCGAATCGCCTTGAAAGCACATGAAAAGCGGCAAAACGTGGACAATGATGCCCTTGGCCAAAAAGGGCGTATGCGTTTTTTCCTGAATATATTCAGGAAAAAACGCATACGCCCTTTTTGGCCAACCAAGCAACCTGGAAAGGCCAATCAGCGCTCCAAAGAAGTCTCGCTTCCCAGCGGGCAAAAGGGCCATGCGGAAAAAAGTGTCCAAACCAGAAATGCAGGACCGGCCATGGAGAAATGGGAGCCTTGCTACGCTGATGGGTGGGATGTAAATTGCCAACAGCCACTCTGGAGAAGTGTACGGTGTGTTCTGAAACATCTAAAAAACACAGCTTGGAGAGCATAGGGCACTTCCACTCATGGGCGTATAAATTGGGAAAACTAAAAATCAGCAAGACACAGGCACCCCAAAGTTTAGGGCTGCTCTGTTGACAAGAACCCCCACTTCATTACACCTTAAATATCCTAGGAAAGAGAAAAATGGATAAAGAAGTTGGGGTCCTCATGTACAATGGAATATCACTCAGCCATGAAATCCACGTCATAAGGCTAGTAGCAGCACGATGAGTGGATTTAGGTACGAAGATTCTAAGTGAAATAAGTCACACAGAAAAAGACACTTATCATAAGATATCACTTAGAGAGGGAATGTAAAAACCGCTACACTTGAACTGAATTGCAAAACAGAACAGAGTCACACGTTTAGGAAACACACTATGGCTACTGAACGGGAAAGGTGAGGTGGGGTGATGCATAAAACAAGGGTTTCAAATTAGCTCCGATACCGTTCCATAAACCCAATATGTAAGAGACAAGACCTATTCCTTTTTCAGTGAACTGGACTCAACACCCCCTATTCACCGCACAAGAATATATCTGACTAGTAAGAATCTTCAAACCTATGTATTGATATCTCTCCGTAAGTGAGTCAAGGGGGTGTAAAGCGGCATAAACACAGCCGTGAAAAGCAGCTAAACCCCAATATAAAAATAAATTACTTTTCAAAACCCGTGAAACAAAGACAGTGAAAGAGAGAGAAATTCTTACAAAATTCGTTCAGGGGCTGTGATGCAACCTGGATTGACCATATCTAGACCCACAGCTGATTGAGACATAAGGGTGGACACTCTTGGGGCTGAGAGGTTCGGTGAGGTTGGGTGAGCCAACGCAGACCCTTTCAAGTAATACTGCATGGTACC